>NC_090385.1:47355257-47656975 GCF_036365525.1 Heterodontus francisci | reverse complement strand
TAGACAGACAGCAAGGGGGGAGAGAGAGTCAGAGTCATTTACTTACGGCACAGAAGGAAGCCATTCTGCCCATCGAGCCCATGCTGGCTCTCCACGGAGCTATACAGTCAGTCCCACTCCCTGCCTCGATCCCTGTAGCCCTGCAAGTCTATTTCGCTCAGGTAGCCATCCAACTTCCTCTTGAAGTCATTGATCATCTCCACTTCCACCACGCTTGTGAGCAGCGAGTTCCAGGTCATTACCAGCCACTGCGTAAAAAAGTGCTTCCTCATGTTCCCCCTGCATCTTTTGCACAAAACTTTTATCTCTGTCCCATAGTCCAAGAGGGGAGAGAGGTTGGGAGAAGAGAGAACGAGATGCACACACAGAGTGCTGGGAGAGTGGGAAGAGAGATCAAGGTCACTCCTGAAAGATGGACATCTATCCAGAATACTCTGCATCACTACATTAAGTGTGCGGGCAGAGATTGACTACTTATGCAAGCAAAAATAATGCCTGGTATATCACTAAATCAGTATTCAATATTGTTACAACCGAGGCAGAGCAATGCACTGTCAATTCAGTCTGATCACTCCATAAGTTGCAGTATATTATTAATGTTTTCCGTCCCAACCGGAGAACAGCCAAATTAAACACTCTAGTAACCCCCCCAGGATAAAACTGACCAAACCAGGTATCTTTAGACAACAACAAATTAACTATTTATTAAAAACTAAGTCTTAAACACTATTAAGATAAACCTATGTCTAAAGATTTTATAACTTCTTATTTTAACCTAACTCCCCCATTCACGCACATACACTCAAAAATCAAGGGTGAACTTTAAAAAAAAAGATATTTTACAATTTTGCTGTTTCTTAAGAATAAATGAATAACTGGGTTAAAAATCTTTGTGGGTTGCATTCCTGCTGGGTGACGTATCCTAGTGTAAAAATAAGCAAATGCCACTCAAAGTCTCTGCGGATTTGATGAAACAGTCTTGATAGGCATTCAAAGCACTTCGGCTACAGCAGGCCTCAAACAGTTCTTTAAAGAAGGAGTATAGCAATGGGTCCACTCGGATTTTAAGGCTCTCAGTCGAAACCTTACTGTGAATTCCAGAAAACACAATCAGTCAAGAGAGATTCAGTCTTGAAGCAAATGACTTCATGGACTGGAAGTAATGAAAAGGAATTTTGCTACCTCCAGCAATACAAATGGTCTCTTAAAAGGGTGTTTCCCTCCTTAGGCAATTAACATGGCTTGTAGCTCGTTGTAGAATTTCTGCTGAGAGAAATAGACAGCTCCAGTAAGCAGGCTTGGCTGGTGTGTCTCTAATTCAAAACTGCTTTTTATACACAGTTAAATTGAAGCATTACACCATGTGACCTCTCTCCTGCTGTTGCCTAGGTAACAGATGTAGCTTTTAAAGGCACACTGTTTTAATCCAAGGAGAAAAGAAATACAGTTCCGTGACACCTCTACCGTTGGCGAAATGAAACACCATTCTTAAAAAGCATTTCATTATAATACAAGAAGAAATAGAAACTGGGAAAAAATTTCTAAAAATTTTTTCACATTAATGCCCCCATTCACTCTACTGATAATTTACAGAATTTTCTTTGTACCATCGGCATCCATGTAACAACATGGTTAAATTCATGACAAAGCGTCAGCGGTAACATTGTTTTTCCCCAAAATATGTACAATTTCAAATGATAAGGTTGTAACATCAAACTCCATCTAAATATTCTAGCATTTCAGTTTTTAAATTTTTCCATAAACATAAATGGGTTATGGTCAGTTTACATTAGTGTTTCTTTATAGTCTTGGCGGACATATACTTCAAAATGCTTGAGAGCCAGCAAAAGTCCTAAAATTTCTTTTTCCACAGTGGAATACTTCTTTTGATGGCATTTTAGTTTTCTTGAAAAGTACCCGACTGGCTTCTCTATGTCCGATTCGTCATCCTGCAATAGGACTTCACCAACCCCCAGGTGGCTAGCATCGATCGCTATTTTAAAGAATTTAGCAAAATTTGGAGCAACCAACACTGGTTCATTAGTTAAGATTGCCTTTAGCTTTTCAAAAACTGCCTGGCATTCATCTGACCATACTACTTTGTTTTTCTTTTTTTGTAGCAAATTGGTTAATGGAGCAGCCACAGTACTAAAATTCTGTACAAATTTCCTGTAAAAACTACATATCCCTAAAAACCTCATTATTTCCCATGTCATGAAGACCCCCACCTGCCGAGAATGAGGCATATTAATTTCATCATATGAACATCAGTTTTAAACTTGCTGGAGTGAAGAGATGACTTGTTTAAAGAGATCAGCAGTGGCTGGAAGAACATTTGCATGCCAAGAGACAGTGCTTGGAGAGACAAAAGAACTGCTCACTGATTCAATTAACAGAGATTGGTCTGGGCTGGTGATCCACATCTTGTCAGTGTAAGAGACAGCACTACAAACAGGAGTGGTTAAACCAGCTAGTCACATGACTAACCTGCTGGCCAACTTGGAGTTTTAAATTGTGCTCACAGGACAGTTTGAAGACATAAACTGCAGTTTTGCAACTGAACCTGGAACAAGACAGCCTCTCTCCTGGCTGGCTCTCTCTCACTTCCTCACAAGCCTCCGGACATGTAAACCTCAAGAGAGAAAAGACTCCTACATTGAAACAAGTTAAAGCATGCACTGGGCCTCAACGAACAGCAAGACTTACTGGCAACCAAAGACTCAATATCAAACTCAAATGACTGTAACTATAATCCAGATATTGCCTCAAACTTTTCCCCTTTATTCCTTCTACTTTTTCTGTCTCTATTGCATGTGTGTTTATCACGTATGCATGCTAGCATGGTCGCGTCGTGTATTCGTAGCTGTTACCCGAATTAGAGTTTAAGATCAATAAACTTCCACCTTTCTTGTTTAAATCTAAGAAAACCTGTCTGATTTCTTTGCCTTACAATTGGAAAGCAGTGAACAAGGATTCACTGAGAGGGGAGCTAAAACATGCTGTTTTTAAAAATTAAACACTGTTACGGTTAAACCAGGCAAAGGCTGAGAGGGAACCCCTAGATCCCTATCTCACCTGATTGTAACACCTGTTTAGATTTAGGGATAGGGATCTTTACTAAGGCTTGTGTCTTTGCCTTTTTTGGCAATACTTGTCCTTACCCCACTATGTGTCCAAGGTAAGTTACTCTTGCTTTTCCGAATTTGCTTTTTTCCAGAATTATCACTAAGTCCACTACTTGTAACTTTTTAAACATAATTTTTAGCTGGTTTAAGGGTTCTTGCCAAGTGTTACTGTATATTAGTACCTCATCGGCATACACTACACAGTTGGGAACACTGGCTACCACCTGATTCATTAATCTTTGAAAAGTGGCTGGGGCATTTTTGTTGCCCGAATGGCATCACCTGGCACTGATAAAGACCGTCAGGTGTTAGGAAAGCTGATATCTGTTTGGCTGGAGGAGTCAAAGGAAGTTACCAGTATGCATTTAGCAAGTCGATCTTAAGAAGAAACCTAACACTGCCCGCTCTGCCGATACAGTCTTCTAAACGCAGAATTGGGTAGGTGTCGGCCTTCGTTACTACATTGACTTTTCTGTAGTCAATACAAAATCAGGTTGATCCGTCAAGTTTAGGTACTAGAACTATTGGTGAACTCCAGCTGCTTTGACTAGGTTTGATCAAGTTGTTTTCCAGCATGTATTGGATTTCTGCTTTTACTTGGGCCAGTTTGTCTGGACTTAAGTGGTAAAGATGTTTAGTTTAGTTTTAGAGATATAGCACTGAAACAGGCCCTTTGGCCCACCGAGTCTGTGCCGACCATCAACCACCCATTTATACTAATCCTACACTAATCCCATATTCCTACCACATCCCCACCTGTCCCTATATTTCCCTACCACCTACCTATACTAGGGGCAATTTATAATGGCCAATTTACCTACCAACCTGCAAGTCTTTTGGCTTGTGGGAGGAAACCGGAGCACCCGGAGAAAGCCCACGCAGGCACAGGGAGAACTTGCAAACTCCACACAGGCAGTACCCAGAATTGAACCCGGGTCGCTGGAGCTGTGAGGCTACGGTGCTAACCACTGTTGTTTTAAAGGAACGGATTCCCCGATATCCACAGCATGTGTGGTTAAGGTTGTACATCCTGGCTTATCCCTATAGATTCTTTTAAATGTTGTGAAAATCCTGGTTAGGTCTTCATATTGTTTCACTTGTAAGTACAAAAGCATGTTGTCCAATTCCTAGCCATTCTGTATTCGTTAACCTGATAGTTGGAGGTTCAATCTGAGAGTTGTCTAGGCCTCCTTCTGCCTCATCTTTACTGTACTGTCCTTTTCCTTCTCAACAGTCCTGATTACTTGACATACCTGTAGTGTGTCATGATCCTGTCTTTTTTTTTCTCCGGGGAACATGTGGTGTGTCTTTAAGACAGCAAAGGAGCCGTATCGCTTTAAGAACCAGCAAGCCTCAGGAGTTGGAGAAAGTGCATTTTAGTTGCCGCCAGATACAAGCATACAGAGAGGGAACCAACCAGCTTCAAAGAATGCATCCTGGTTACCTGGCAACAGCCATTCAGAGACCAAGGACCTGATATACAATGTTGCAATTATCTTTTGAACTGACTTTTTAGTGGAAAACAGACTGTTCTAACTGGGGACACAGAGAGACAGCGGTGTGTTAGCACCTGAAAGGGGAAACAGACCATTTAAACTGAAGAAAGAGAATATAGTCTATTTATTATTATCTCAAAATTCTAAAAAAAAAGTCAAGCCAAAACCGAGATCTCTGATCATTTAAACTGAAGTAAGGGAAGTTAGACTGTGACAGTCTTTTATCCCTCAAAAATTCTAAAGCCAAATTGATTCATTTAAAAAATGTTTGCAAGCAGTTAATTGTTGAAATTTATTGTTGGAGAAGGAAAGCATCATTTACTGCTGGAATTAGGCTACAGACTGTTCTACTGTTGAAGAATCTTTTTTCCCCATTGGATGGTTGTGAGGACCTCAAGCAACATTGGACTGTAAATTTGCAAGGACTCTTAATTTTTTTCTATTTTAAATGTTGTTTATTTCTTAGTAGTGTTTAAGAATTTAGTTTTTCTAATTAAACAGTTAATTTGTTGATTTAAAGACACCTTGTTTGGTTAGCCCCATTCAGGGGTTAATAGATGGTACAATTTGGCTGGGTCTTTCTTTAATTTGGAAAGGTTAAAATGATAAGTTAGGCAATCTATGGAGGGACAGGATTGAATTAACAGTGCGTTTCTCCCACCACAATCAGAATCGTATATTTTGATCGGGGGCTTTGGCTGAAGCGGTCGGTCATAACAAGTGGCTTATCCTCCTCTCTGCGATAATATTTCTTTAACATATTTAGGTGACACAACTGGGCAGCACAGTGGCGCAGTGGTTAGCACCGCAGCCTCGCAGCTCCAGCGACCCGGGTTCAATTCTGGGTACTGCCTGTGTGGAGTTTGTAAGTTCTCCCTGTGTCTGCGTGGGTTTCCTCCGGGTGCTCCGGTTTCCTCCCACAGCCAAAGGACTTGCAGGTTGGTAGGTAAATTGGCCATTATAAATTGCCCCTAGTATAGGTAGGTGGGAGGGGAATATAGGGACAGGTGAGGATATGGTAGGAATATGGGATTAGTGTGGGATTAGTATAAATGGGTGGTTAATAGTCGGCACAGACTCGGTGGGCCGAAGGGCCTGTTTCAGTGCTGTATCTCTAAATAAAAATAAATAAATAAATAAAATAAACTGGTTCTTCTTCCGGCGATCAGGGGTGTCAATCAAGTAATCTACCTTACCCACTCTTTTGATCACTCTATATGAGCCACTGAACTATGCTTTTAATGGTTCCCCCTGTAATGGTAATAACATCAATACTTCATCCCCTGGTTGAAAATTGTGGGTCTTTGCATTCTTGTCTGCCCATTTTTTCATATTGGCTTGTGATGCATCAAGGTGTTCCTGAGCCCTACAAAACTGCTTTACGTCCTTTGTAAGGCCTGGCCAGTAATAATTTTGGCTCATACATGATATAGTCTTCCGAATCCCCCTATGTCCTGCAAAAGGAATGTTATGTACAAACCGTAATAATCCCTGGCGATATTTAGGTAGTACCACTATCTGTTCAACAGTTGTCCAGTCTTCATCCGCAGATCTATGAGGCGGTCTCCATTTTCTCCTCAAAACCCCGTCTTTCATATAATAGCCTTCTGGAACTCCTTTCGCCTCAGCTTCTGTCAGAGCCATCTGTGCCATTCGATATAACTCTGGATCAGTTTGCAGTGCTGCAATTATAGAAGATCTGTTAAACATCTCATTTGGATTATCTAAATCCCCAAAAAAGGTACAGATACTCAGCTATCTGTTTGTGACAATGGATCCTATTTAGCTATTGCTCGGGTGACTACACATGGCAGGAAATATTCCTGGACTTGTTCCTGTAATTGTTGCGTTTCTCTCACTTCACTTGGTTCCTCTGTAATTATAGGAGAAACTGATATTTTTGATTCGCCAAATCATTTCCTAGGAGTAGATGAATTCCTTCAGCTGGCAAACTGTGGACAACTCCTATAGTCACCATCCCAGATATTAAGTCACTCTGAAGGCGTACTTTATATAAAGATATGGGTATATATACCCCACCAATTCCATTAACTAAAACTTTAGTGTCCAAGGCACTCTCTGGTGGAAACGTTATATTTTTCCCCAGCAAGAGTGTTTGGGTTGCACCTGTATCCCTGAGTATAATAAGTTTTCCTGCCTCACTTAAAGGATATGGAATTACTTTCCCCTTTGACAAAAATTCATTATAACTTTCGGGTATCTTATTCTTAACCTCTGCACTCACTTTAGTTTTTGTATCTGGTTTCACAGCTGCTGTTAAAGCTATAGTCTGGTCTGCTATACTCTTAGTCAGAGTCTTTGCCTCTGCATTTGCTTTGTGTACCCCAACAAGTCCTATGGGGTTACCTCGCAATTGCCAGCATTCTGGCCTGAGGAAGTGATCCTGGGGCATTCCCAGCTGTTCCTTCTTGTCCCTGGCTACTTGCCTTCCTTTCACTCTTCCACTTTCTATCCTTCTCAGATTTATGGGGGTGAAGGACAAAAGGTTTTGGCTTATTCACAAGTTCAAAATCACCTGCAATTTCCACTGCTTGCCTAGCTTTCAAAACTTTCAGGTTATTTACTTGAGTTCTCACAACTGAAGGAATTGAATTTTTTAATTCTTCCAAGAGAATTAATTCTCGAAGGTTGTCACATGTGGTTTCCATCTTTAATGCCCGTATCCAACGGTCAAAATTAATTTGCTTCACCCTCTCAAATTCTACATACGTCTGCCCAGCCAATCTCTGTAAGTTTCGAACCTTCTGACGGTAAGCTTCAGGGACTAACTCATACGCAGCGAGAATAGCCTTTTTTGCCATCTCAGTCTTCCGGAGCCTCTTCAGGAAGCATGGCATAAACTTCATGAGCTCTGCCTAACAACCATCTGTTTGGCTATTTTTTCAAAAGATATGAAAAATGTCGCCACGTCCCTTTCCTCAAAATTAGGAAGAGCTTGTATAAACTTAAACAGCGTTTCGCTGGGTCCTGGGCTGAATTCATATTCTTCCTGACCTGAACTTGCGTTTGAGTCAAGACCACCCCTTTGTCTTAATTCCATATCTCCTAACCTAAATTCCCTCTCTTTCTCCCTTTCCTCTTTTTCAAGTTCAAGTTTTCTTAATTCTTTTTCAGCTTCTAGTTTTCTTATTGCTATTTCTTTTTCCTGTTCAAGTTTTATCGTTTCTAACAATCTGAGCCAATTCCACTGCATCACTTTCTAACTTACTATCTTCCTGTTCCTCCTGTTCTTCTAATTTTAAATGTTGGATTATTACATCAAATATCTCTGCCTTTTTAGCACCTGATTTCAAATCTAACCCCAATTTTGCTGCCAAATCTTTTAGTTTATTCTTAGTTAAAGTTGTCAAGTCACTTGAGGGACACATTCGCCTTGCCCAGAAACTCTGTAGCAACTGCTCATGCCATTCCGATGGTATAGACTGTAGCTTATTACACATGAAACCTGGTTCCTCTTTTTTTTCACATTATTACTCCCTTTTTAATTCACGTAATTGGCGTTCGATGTAGATCCTGACAATTGAGCACCCCAATTAATGTGATCCCAGACGCGAGAGCAATTAATATGATCCCTGAGATGAGCAATTAATATGATTCCAAACTCGAGCCCCCAATTAATCTGATCCCAAATAAGCCCCCCATTAATATGTTATGACCGGGACAGGAGCAATGCACTGTCAATTCAGTCCCATCACTCCACAGATTGCAGTATATTATTAGTTTTCCCACCCAACCAGATAACAGCCAAATTAAACACTCTAGTAACCCCAGCAGAATAAAACAGACCAAACCAGGTTTCTTTAAACAACAACAAATTAACTATTTATTAAAAACTCAATCTTGAACAGTATTAAGATAAACCTATGTCTAAAGACCTTATAACTTCGTATTTTAACCTAACTCCCCCATTCACACACACAGGGCTGAATTTTACTGGCCCCTCAACGCCGTGGGTCGCAGCGCAGGGGACAGTAAAATGCTGCGGGGGGAGGCCCGCCTCGACCCACGACGTCAAGACGGGCCTGCCGCGTTTTATCGGCGGCAGCGGGACCTCGTTGCGGCCCCCCTCCCCGTGCTGCACGGCAGTGACATCACAATTAGCATATGGTAATGATTACTTACCTATGCTGATTATGCAGCCCGCCGCCTCTCCACTGACACTGCTGGATTTTTCGTTGAACGGGCGGCCGTCACGCACCGTCCCATTCACAATCTGAAAGTCTGGCGGGTCCTCACTCTGCATTATGGAAGGGAGGGGGGATTCACAGGGGTCTAACTCTGCATTCTTAAAGGGAGGGGGGGACATACAGGGGTCTAACTGCAATTTTTAAAGGGAGGAGGGGGGATACACAGGGGTCTAACTCTACATTCTTAAAGGGAGGAGGGATACACGGGTTGCTTTCTGCATTCTGAAAAGGAAGGGGTCTGGGATTACTGGAGGGAAAGCTGTGCTGGCATGAAGGGAGGTACCATGTACCATCCCTCCGTTAACAGTGTATGCTCTGTGTTTGTGAGGGGGCAATGGCACACTAGGCACCCTGTGTGTGGGGAGGGTGCCAGAAAGGGCAGGAGCATTAAAGTGTTACGGATGGTGGGGGCAATCAATTCAGCTGGTAGGATCTTGATGTTGTCATGTTGTGTCACTCTGAGTGTTGGCCAAGATAGACAATGCCATGGCACACCATTTAGTCGATCCAGGAAAGCAGCTGATGTACCCGTCAACACCAATCCATGCCCTGTTAGGAACCTTTGAATACATGTTCAATTTTATTTATCAAATGGAAATAAGTGTGGCTCATCCTACATTGTATGATCCTCTGCATGTGAGGATCTGTACGCGGCAGAGGCAATATCAACAGGCAGGTGTGATCCACGTAGAGGCTCCCGGTCGTGAGCAGCAGCCCCCAAGGGGAATCCGCCATTACGGTTGCCGTGCATCTACAGGCCCCAAATGACATGCCATCGGATGTCAGAGCACTAGTGTTAGAGGAGATAGAGCATGTAGAGAGGGTGGTGACACGTCTCTGTGCCCTGCTCAAGGATGACCTGCAGCCCATGGGCTCCAGTGGACATCCCATGCCTTTGTTCGTCATAGTAGCAGCAGTTCTCAAGCCTGATGCCTCTGCAGCCTTTTAGGGGCCCACCAGAAACCTTTGTGGGGTCACACAGTCAGCAATGCACCGCTGCATCAGGGAGGTCACCAATGCCGTGCACCGGAGGGCCATTGAGGATGTCCGCTTCAGGATGGACTCTCACAGCCAGGCCCAGAGGGCCATTGGTTCTGGCACCATTGCCGGAGAACCATAGGTTGTAATGTTCATAGACTGCACTCATGTGGCCATCAGGCCTACTGCCAGGCAAACACCTGCAGACGTCACCATTAAAGGAACCTTCTCAATCTAGGTGAAGCTGGTATGTGAACATTGCAGATGCTTGCAGCGAATGTGTGACCGCTTCTCAGGCAGCTGCCATGACAGCTGGGTCTGGCGCCAGTCCCGGCTACCACTGCTGTTCACTGAACTGGCTCAGATGGAGGGGTGGCTTCTTGGAGATAAGAGCTATCCTTTGCAGACGTGGCTCCCGACGCAGGTGAGAGACTCCACCACTGCTGCAGAGGAGAGATACAATGCCAGCCACTGAGCTACATGAGCCACCATTGAGCAGGATATTGGCAAGCTGAAAGAACACCTCCAATACCTTTATGGATAGGGTGATGCCCTGTACTACGGGCCGAAAAGGCCAGCTCATTTTCTTGCTGCTCTGCACAACTACGCACCCAATAGGCCTGGCATGTTGAGGAGAGACGTCAACAGGGCTTATCCTCAGACTATGAGGATGCTGAGGACCTACAACATGAAAGACACAAGGAAGGGCAGATGGCACCCAGGCTCTGCATGCAGGGCTAGCAGTGAGGTAGGGATGTACGGAATTGGCTTATCAGAGAAAGGCTGTCTGCTCCATCGGAGCTGACATGAGCTCTGCAAGCCACACATCACCATCCCTCACTTGCTGTGCACCAGCCCACATCTGCAGCATCTCTGTGTAAACCATTAGAGGCAGCAGCTGACTGAGCCAATGTCCATGTCACTGACTATTTACCTCCTCCCTCCCACGGTCCAAGGCTCCAAACACTCCTCAGCAGTTGTGATGAAAGATCATTGACCTGAAACATTCACTGTGTTTCTCTTTCCACAGATGCTACCTGACATGCTGAGTATTTCCAGCAGTTTCTGTTTTTATTTCAGATTTCCAATTTCTACAGTATTTTGCTTTTGCGCCAAACACTCCTTTCAGGTAAAACTGCGATTTACTTGTACTTTTTCAATTTAGTAGATTGTATTCACAGTTCATGATACAGTCTCCTCTATAATGGGGAGACCAAATGCAGATTGGCTGACCACTTTGCGGAACACCTCCATTCAGTCCACAAGCAAGACCACAAACTTCTGATTGATTGCTGTTTTAATTTTCTACTCCAGTTCTGACTCTCTGTCTTCGGCCTCCTGTACTGTTCCAACATAAGCTTGAGGAACAGCACCTCATCTTCTGAATAGGCACTTTGCAACCTTCTGGACGCAGCACTGAGTTCAACTTTTCAAAGTTTTTTGCTTGGACGCTGCTGTTGGTAATCATTGTGCTTTCTCATTTACACCTCCTCTGGACCCATCCTTTCATTCTTTACTTGCCTTATTACCAGCTCTTTTTGCCCTGCATCATCGTCGCTTTTGTAATTTTATCTCTACTGCCCTCCACTAATCACAGGTTTTATTCTTTTCCCCCAGCCCCCCATCTCTGTACTTGCCTAAAACATGTTACATCTTAAAGTACTGAAGTCATCGACAAGCAGGAAAAATAATACCAACATTCAGTTGCAGCATAAAAATTGGCTTCTTCAATGTGATACCTGGCTCAGAAATACATTCCCGCAGCTCCTTGGCTGTAATTATTTAGGGTGGGCTTGAGAATGTGGTGGGGGAAATGAATTGTAAGAGTTTGCCATGCCACTTCACCCTAATTATGAGACAGGTCATGCTCTTGGTGGGACTTAAAAGTGCTTTCTGGGAGGATAATTCAGGTCCATTTTTTTGTAGCAGATTTGAGGTAATAACCTCTATGAAACTCCTTTTACCTTGTTTACAGCCTTAAATCTGTACCCAGAGCAGTTCTGGGGAAAGGTTATTGACCTGAAATGTGAAGTCTGCTTTTGTCTTGGCAGATGCTGTCTGACCTGTTGAATTTTTCCAGCATTTTCTGTTTTTATTAATAGAATGAAAAGGTAATTTTAAATCAGACTATTTGCCTATTGCCAGGATGGAGTCATAAATGTATTTTAATGTTTGGAGGACTCCTTTAGGGACTTAATTGCATTTTCTTTTCCATAGCAAATTGCTACACAGCCTGATCCAGATCTCACTCCCCACAGGAGTGACCGAAATTGAACCAAGAATCCTGGAGGAAGTCTGGTCTTACTATGAGGAAACGCTAATCATTATAGAGAGTTTGGTAAGTGAGGGAAGAATGAAAGTTCAAGGGGAGTTTTTTAAAAAAAAATCAAAACATGGAGCGGAGGAGGCCTTTACTTTGTACTTGAAACTTGTGCCAGAGCGATGAGTTCTGGATGGATCCTTTTCTGAAAGAAACATGTGGCCCAATCCTCTGGCTTCTATTGTCATGATTTCCTACTAGGAACAGTGCAATGAAAATGAGTTCTTCATCTCAAATTAAGAGGAACTTTTGACCTTTCCTGCATGACTCTCATCTGAGAAATAAGCATTTCCAGGTATAAAGCACTGGCAAATCAGCCCCCAGATGTTGGTGTATGATCTTTTACTGACAGCATTGTAATATAAGTTTTTTCTGATACTTAAGGTTCTCATGGTAAGGAAACCCAAGGGATCAATATCAGCTCTGTCCCATAGCACCCTGGTTCACTCACTACTACAGTGTCAAACACCTGGTGATTTACTGAGGGTGAGTGAGGAGAAAAAGTGCAAGTAAAAAGAACTAACATCTGCTGGCCAAAGTTTCAGCTCAAATGTTCCTTCAGCTGGTGAATTTAGGATCTGGCTCTCACAGGATGTGCCTAATAATGCAGTTAAGTAACTCATCCTCAGTGTTTTATGCTGAGTACCAAGCTCTGCAGAGTGGAGGCATCTATGGAGGAATCCACTACCTGCAACTGTGCAGTGCTGCCTGACCACCTAACTGAGATGCAGGCTACAATGGACAGGGCTCTCTGCCAAGGGACCTCTTTAAGCGAGGTCCTAAACTCAGTTACAGTCTACACCACTGGTCTCAAAGCAGTAGTCTGTCTTGTCTGCATCCACCATGTTGTAGGGTTGAGAAATTTCTGCCAAAGGGTGGATTTCTGACATTGGGGTTTTAGAAATCCGCTATTGGCTTCTTCCTTTCTGACCATAAAAGACCGACTTTAAAAAAAATCAAAATTGACAGTTCATTGACAGTTCTGATTTTTTAAAAAAGCCAGCCAACCACAAAGCTGCTTGAGTTGGATGGGGTACAGTGTGTGTGTGTCTGGGTGGGGGGCGGGGCGGGCGAGTTGGATGGGTACTTTCTGTGTGGGGGGGAGTTGGAGAGGGTAGTGTGTGTGGGGGAGCAGTTTTGAATAGTGTGTATATTTGTGGGGAGTAGTTGGATGTGGTACTCTGTTTGTGTGTGTGTGTGTGTCTGAGCGCGAGTGTCTGTGTGTCTAGGGTAGGGGGAGTGTTGGATGGAGACACTGAGGGAGAACTTCAGAGTTTCAGTCTGGAGTTCACACAATTCCATACAATTAAACAATTGTTCTCATAAAAGGAAGGAAGGTTAGACTTATGGTGGAATGAAGTACACAAGGGGAGCAAGTACAATACTCTCTGCAGACTTGTATTGCTTTGATGAGCTGCTGCCATGGACCTATGCCTGAAGGTTCTTTCAGCGCTGTGGCTAATATCATTGACTCAGGTTCTACCCGGATGAATGTTAGCACCTACAGAGCCATCCAAATTGAAATATCCACTGAGAGCAAACAATAAGTCAAGTTTGGAGTATTTCGCAAGAAGACACAAGACAAATGAGTCTGTCAATGGCAATCTGGTGAAGTGTATGCAAGAGGCGCACAAGCTGTTTGCTGAGGAGAAACATCAGGAGAAAAGGAAAAGAGGGAAAAGCTAGAAATCACACAGCAGAAACTGGCCACAAAACACTCTGTCAAAGCAGTTATGATGGTTGCTGCTAAGAAAGCTAGAAAAACCCATGTTACAGCTCTGCATTACATAGGAACATAGGAGCAGGAGTAGGTCATTCAACCCATCGAGCCTGCTCCGCCATTCAATACGATCATGGCTGATCATCAACTTCAATGCCTTTTCCCACCCACTATCCTCATATCCCTTTATGTCATTGGTATTTAGAAATCTGTCAACCTTTGCTTTAAAAATACTCAATGACTGAGCTTCTACAGCCCTCTGGGGTAGAAAATTCCAAAAATTCTCCTCCTCTCTGTCCTAAGTGGCTTCCCCCTTATTTTGAAATTGTATCCCCTGGTTCTAGACTCCCCAGCCAGGGGAAACATCTTGCCTGCATCTACCTTGTCTATCCCTTTAAGTATTTTGTAGGTTTCAATTAGATCACCTCTCATTCTTCGAAACTCTAGAGAATACAGGCCCAGTTTCCCCAATCTCTCTTCATAGGACAGTCCCGGGAACAAGTCTGGTGAACCTTTGTTGCACTCCCTCTATTGGCAATAATATCCTTCCTAAGGTAAGGGGACCAAAACTGCACACAGTACTCCAGGTGCTGTCTAACCAAGGTTCTATACAATTGAAGCAAGACTTCACTACTCCTGTACTCAAATCCTCTTACGATAAAGGCTAACATAGCATTAGCCTTCTTCATTGCTTGCTGCACCTGCATGCTAGCTTTCAGTGACTTATTGACAAGGACACCCAGGTCCCTTTGTACATCTACACTTTCTAATCTCTTACCATTTAAGAAATACTCTGCACATCTGTTCCTCCTACCAAAGTGGATAACCTCACATTTTCCACATTATATTCCATCTGCCACTCACTAAGTCTGTCCAAATCCCCTTGAAGCTGCTTTGCATCTTCCTCACAACACACATTCCCACCTAGTTTTGTGTCATCTGCGAACTTGGAAATACTACATTTGGTCCCAACATCCAAATCATTGATATATATTGTGAACAGCTGAGGCCCAAGCACTGATCCCAGTGGTACCCCACTAGTCACAGCATGCCAGCACGAGAATGACCTGTTTATTCCCACTCTCTGCTTTCTGCCTGTTAAACATTCCTTAATCCATGCCAGTATATTACCATGTGCTTTAATTTTGCGAACCAACCTCCTGTGGGGAACTTTATCAAAAACCTTCTGAAAATCCAAATATACCACATTTACCAGCTCCCCTTTATCAATTATGTTAGTAACATCCTCAAAAAACTCCCAACAGGTTCATCAAACACAATTTCCCATTCATAAATCCATGTTGACTATGCCCAATCAGATCATTATTATGCAAGTGTCCATTTATCACATCCTTCAGAATAGATTCTAGCATTTTCCCAACGACTGATGTAAGGCTACCAGGTCTGTAATTCCCTGTTTTCTCTGTCCCTCCCTTCTTAAATAGTGGGGTGGCATTTGCGACCTTCCAATCTGCAGGAACCGCTCCAGAATCTCTAGATTTTGGAAGATGATCACCAATGCATCCACTATCTCCATAGCTACCTCTTTCAACACTCTGGGCTGTAGAATATCAAGTCCCTGGGAACTTATCAACCTTCAGCCCCATTAATTTCTCCAATACAACCTTCTTACTAATACTAATTTCCTTCAATTCCTCATTTCACCCATTCCCTTGGATCTCTAATTCTGGGAAATTTCTTGTATCTTCCTCAGTGAAGACAGACACAAAGTAATATTTTTAGATTTATTTGGATTTAGATTTAGAGATACAGCACTGAATCGGCCCACCGAGTCTGTGCCGACCATTAACTACCCATTTATACTAATCCTACGCTAATCCCATATTCCTAATACATCCTCACCTACCTATACTAGGGGCAATTTATAATGGCCAATTTACCTATCAACCTGCAAGTCTTTTGGATGTGGGAGGAAACCGGAGCACCCAGAGGAAACCCACGCAGACACAGGGAGAACTTGCAAACTCCACACAGGCAGTACCCAGAATTGAATCCATGTCGCTGGAGCTGTGAGGCTGCGGATTAACCACTGTGCCGCCCTAATCATTTAACTTCTCTGCCATTTCTCTATTTCCCATTATAAATTCTCCTGAATATGCCTGTAATGGACCCATATTTGTCTTAGCCAAACATTTCCTTTTTACATACCTATAGAAGCTTTTACAGTCCGTTTTTATATTTTTTGCCAGCTTACATTCATATTCTGCTCTCCCTTGCTTTCTCAGTTTCTTCATCCTTCTTTGCTGTATTTTAAAATCCTCCCAATCTTCAGGTTTACTACTATTTCTGGCAACTTTATAGGCCATTTCTGTTAATCTTATACAATCCTTAACTTACTTTGTTATCCACGGTTGACTGCCTTTTCTTTTGGGGTTTTTGTGCCTTGAAGGGATGTACAGTTGCTGTAAACTATGTAATAATTCTTTAAAGACTATTCATTGCTTAAATGCGGTCATACCTTTTTATGTATTTTCCCAATCCACCTCAGCCAATTTGCCCCTCATACCTTCATAATTTCCTTTTTCAAATTTAACACCCTGGCTTCAGATTGAATTACCTCACTTTCAAACATAAAGTAACATTCTATCATATTATGGTCACTCATCCCTAAAGGTTCTTCTCCAAGAAGATTATTAATTAGCCCATTCTCATTACACAATACTGGATCGAAAATAGCCTGTACTATAGTCAGTTCCTCAACATACTGCTCTCAAAAACCATCCCTAACACACTCCAGCAACTCATCCTCCACAGCATTAGTGCTCATTAGGTTTACCCAGTCTATGTGCATATTGAAGTCACCTATGATTACTGTATTACCCATGCCACATGCTTCTCTAATCTCCTGATTAATGCCATGCCCCACACTACCACTACTGTTTGGTGGCCTATAAACAACTCCTACCAATATTTGTTGCCCCTTGCTGTTTCTTAGCTCCATCCAAACAGATTCCACATTTTGTTCTTCCAATCTGAGATCCTCCCTTACTAATGTACTGATCCCATCCCTTACTATCAGCATAACACCACCTCCTTTTCCTTTTTGCCTGTCCTTCCTAAATATCGAATATCCATGAATATTCAGTTCCTAGTCTTGGTTACCCTGTAGCCACCTTTCCGTTATGGCAATTAGATCATACCCATTTACCTCAACTTGTGCCTTTAAATCATCTGCCTTGTTGTGAATTCTGTGTGCATTCAGGTAGAGTGCCCTTAACCATGTCTACTTGACATTATTCTGCATTTGAAGCCTAGTTGATGCTCGCCTTCTTATATCACTTGTTACTTTTCGACCTCCTGTTACCAGCTTTGTTTCCTTCCAATTTGAGCTACCCCTTAGGTTCCCATCCCCCTGAGCGTTCATAAGTTAAAGGGAAAACCTAACCAGTCAATTAGCAGTGTTTGTAAAACTTTAGCACAGATTTGTGTACAAAGTAGAGAATACCTCAAATTGCGTGTTGATGTGAAAAAACCTGTATAAAAGCCAAAAACAACTGGCTGAGCGAAAGAGCTGAAGAAGCAGGGAAAGCTTTCAAGAATGGTAGCACCATGTAAGTATATTCACCAGTCAAGATCATATGCTGGAAAGAAATATGTAAACCCAGGAATAGGTATCAAGGATGAAAACGGGGCACTTGTTATATGATGAGGACAAGATCAGGCTGAGATGGGAAAATTACTGTAGGAAACTGAAGAAGAACCAGAAAAGATAAACAACAAAGTTTGGAAGTTAAAAGAAGAAGAACTGGAACCTGGATTACTGAAAGATGAGATAAGAAAAGTTATAAAGAACATGGAGTGGAAAGGCAGAAGGACAAGATCAGATACGAGCGGGAGGTGATGCGGTAGTGGACGCAATGAAAGAAGTTATTGATGATATATGGACAACGGGTAAATGGGCTGGCAAGTGAACTATATCTGAGATGCTCACAATGCCCAAGATAGCAGGCACACAGGACTTGCCAAAACATCATATGCTAAGTTTCATCAGTCATGCATCTAAAGTGCTACTTGATATCATCTGGTAGAGTCACCCCCACTGTGTGAACAGAAAAGTGGCAGAGGAGCAGTTTGGCTTCATTCCAGGAAAGGGTACAACTGGTGCTATGCTCAGAAATCTCATGGAGAAATGCGAAAACAAGCAGGAAGAGCAGATTTGGCTCATGTTCATCGACTATGCCAAAGCTTTCAACACTGTCCAGCATGATGCTCTATGGAAGACAATTATAGGCTTTGATGTACCCAAACATCGTATGTGGCTAATACAAGGGCTGTACAGAAATGCCTCACAAGTCATCAGAGTTGGTGATGAGCATACAATCCAATTCCAGTTGAGATGGGAATCAGGCAGGTCACCCATGCTGTTTAATGTTGTGGGATAGAAGATAATGAGGATGGTGCAGGAAGAGAGTTACCAGAGAGAAGTGGCTGCATCACAGGAGGTCGTAGAATATGGAATCTCAGTATTCAAATAACGCCACAGTCATAGCCAGAACAAAAGAGGAGCTGGAGACTATGGCAGGCCTAGTCAAAAGACACAAAATCTTTTGGATTGAATAAAAATGATGCAAAGACCAACGTTATGGCTCTAAATGTCAGTGGCAAAGTCAAGTACCTTGGCTTGATGATAAACACCAAAGTTACATCCAAAAATGAAATCTAAGTTAGATTAGCTATGGCAAGAAGTGTGACCAGTGACTTAAGTAGCATCTGGAAGTCCAAAAGCATCAGCATGAAGTTGAAAAAATGTCTAGTATAGTCACTAGTGTGGAGTGTTGGACTCTGAAGAGGATGAGAGGAGGATAACAACTTATGAAATGTGGGTATGGCAGAGGATGTTCACAATCAGCTGGATGGACAAAAAGACAAATGAGTGGGTTAAATCAAGAGTAGAAGTTCAAGAATCTAAAGGGTTGCTAAGTACAATTAGAGAGAGAAAGATAGCCAAGTATGGACATCAGAAACAAAGACTCAACAGCTTTGTCTTGGCGACAATTGAAGCAGAAATTGAGGGAAAAAACAGAAGAGGAAGAGGAAAAATTGGATGTGTGGACGACATTGAGACGTGGGCTGAAGGAGGCTTGAAGAAAGCCAGAGAAGTTGCAAGATGATGCCAACGGCCCCACCAAGGCTATGGTGACAACAAACGAACGAGCACAGATTTACGAATAATTTTTCAAGATCATGTTCTGGTGTTTAAAATTTACTTCATCCTTCATAATTACATGATGTACTAACTCTATTAAATGCTGAAATATTGGAATGCTGAGCTCATTTTGGTGATTTTATATAAATGCATTGGTCCACCGTCTTGATGGTAATCAGAAGTAAACAAAGGGAAAACTATTGTTTCTACACATTTGAAGTGGCCTGGAAGCATTTGCATTCATTACAGATCATTAACAGGGTTATAATTACATGCTTCCTTGTCAAAAAAAATTTCAGACTTTTGTCTTCGGCCTCTAATTTTCAGACCTTTTGACTTTGGCCATTCTCACCCCTGATTTTGGGAATTGTATATATTCATGTAGTTGAGGAGCTCAGAAGTGCTATTCATGACTGTTCAAGTAGTGATGAGAGCAATAAAGGATTTTTGCAAAGGTATTGACTACAGATTTAAGGTAATTTGACAAAAGAGCAATGGCGACATGAGGAAAAACGTTTTCTCGCAGTGAGTGGCTTGGATCTGAATTGCACAGCATGAGAGTTTGGTGGAGGCAGGTTCAATTAAGGCAATCAAGAAGGAATTGGATTATTACCTAAAAAGGAAGAATGTGCAGGGTTATGGGGAGAGGCGCTAGGTGAATTGTTGCTTCAGAGAGCCAGCACAAACACAACAGGCCAAATGGCCGCCTCCTGTGATTCTGAGCAGTAGTGAACTGCATAGGATATTGGAGGGATTTAAGTGACGGTGTCACTAATGAAAGCTAGTTTTATGGTTCTCATAGTCATAGAGCACCGAAACAGGCCCTTCAGCCCACCATGTCTGTGCCGACCAACAAACACTCATTTATACTAATCCTACATTAATCCCATATTCCCTACCACATCTCCACCATTCTCCTACCACCTACCTACACTAGAGGCAATTTACAATGGCCAATTTACCTATCAACCTGTAAGTCTTTGGCTGTGGGAGGAAACCAGAGCACCCGGCAGAAACCCACATAGTCACAGGGAAAACTTGCAAACTCCACACAGGCAGTACCCAGAACTGAACCCAGGTCACTGGAGCTGTGAGGCTGCAGTGCTAACCACTACACCATATAATGTGTGGGTAGCTGATCAGACTCCGAACTTGTTACCAGTTCAACCTGCTTCTCTTCTTCAACCTTCTCCATGGTAATGTCCCTTTGCAGAATAAAGTTGTCTCGCACACAACAGGCTACAGTAATCTTCAAGACTTTGCCTGGACTAGATCAGTGGGCAGTCCCAAATCTGTCAGTATATTGGAACCTTTACTTAAGCATCTGAAGTTATGCTCCACCAAGACACAAATGGCTGTTTGCACTTTGTATCTCTCAATGTGTTAGGCATTGCTTATATGTTTTTCAAAGGATCAGTAGCTAGAACAACAGTGAATAACCATTGTTTTCCCCAGCAGACATGCATCCAGTATTCCTGGCAATTTCGATAATGGTGACTTCATTGCTGCAAAATAAATGAATTGAGAGCTACCAGTCTAACAAGCTGTGGTCATAAATCTTATTCATATCGATGTGTGGATACCCTTTCTATCCATAAAGTGGATGGCATTAATGTTAGGCCACATGAATGCCATCAGTAATACCCTGCACTTCAGTGAGTTTAGCCAGGCATTAAAAGTGCAGGGCATATTTGATTGGTTGGCTGTTTTCCATAGGGAAATTTATGAAGTTTTTTGTTTGAGAAAACAAGGCTGTAATCTGCATTTGTGTACTTAGGAATTGCAGGTTTGGAGAATTGGTACATGCCTTTTGCTGTTGCTTGGAAATAAAAAATCAAAGAAGCCTGTACCTTGATAGTCATCCCTGTCCTAGATGTGGGTTCCAAGTCTGGACAGGAGAAGGCACAATTCCATCGCAACCTACTTTGGGAATCATTATTTCAAAGAACAAAGAACAGTACAGCACAGGAACAGGCCATTCGGCCCTCCAAGCCTGCGCTGATCTTGATGCCTGCCTAAACTAAAACCTTCTGCACTTCCGGGGTCCATATCCCTCTATTCCCATCCTATTCATGTATTTGTCAAGATGCCTCTTAAACGTCGCTATTGTACCTGCTTCCACCACCTCCCGCGGCAGCAAGTTCCAGGCACTCACCACCCTCTGTGTAAAGAACTTGCCTCGCACATCCCCTCTAAACTTTGCCCCTCTCACCTTAAACCTATGTCCCCTAGTAACTGACTCTTCCACCCTGGGAAAAAGCTTCTAACTATCTACTCTGTCCATTCCGCTCATAACTTTGTAAACCTCTATCATGTCGCCCCTCCACCTCCGTCGTTCCAGTGAAAACAATCCAAGTTTATCCAACCTCTCCTCATAGCTAATGCCCTCCAGACCAGGCAACATCCTGGTAAACCTCTTCTGTACCCTCTCCAAAGCCTCCACGTCCTTCTGGTAGTGTGGCGACATTTCCTGTCCTGTTTTGTCAGATACAGCTAAATAAATTGTCCTTCACCGATATAAATGGTGATGTCATAAGAACAGATCCTTATTGATTGCCTACAGTATAAATAAGGGTCCATTTCAAATCTCCCCTGATTTGCCTCCAAAACCTGTAGGTATGAAGGATGCCCAGTGAAACAACCGGCCCTTAATTTGCAGGATCTACCGGTTAGACCGCACAATGTTATTGCCTGCCATCCAATTGCAGACATCTTCCTGTTCTACGCTGCCTTTTCAGACAAAAGCAAAACATATATTGATTGTCTGACATTGGCTGTATGGAATTTACTAATCTCCATCTGTGAAGTTACATTCTGTAGGGTTTGTGACGATAGAATGTGCAGATCATGGAAGGAATTGGCTGTAGGTTGCCCTAGACATTTTGCAAAAAAAGGTGGTGGTGGTGAAAAGTACACAATGTATTGTGGTGGACACCCATGGGAAAGTGGGGAGAAGTGAAGGAGTGCTTGGACAAGAAGGAAAGTTTACTTTTTATTCATTCTTGGGATAGGGGTGTCACTGCCAAGGCCAATATTTATTGCCCATCCCTAATTGCCCTTGAGAAGGTTTATGGTGAGCCACCTTTTTGCAGTCCATGTTGTATAGGTACACACACAGTGCTGTTAGGGAGGGAGTTCCAGGATCTTGACCCAGTGACAGTGAAGCAATGGCGATTCGGTTTCAAGTCAGGATGGTGTGTGACTTGGAGGGGAACTTGCAGGTGGTGGTGTTCCAATGTGTCTGCTGCCTTGACCTTTCCGCGAATTTGGAAGGTGCTGTCACAGTAGCCTTGGCGAGTTGCTGCAGTGTATGTTGTAGGTGGAGGGAGTAAATGTTTAAGGTGGTGGATGGGGTGCTGATCATATGGACTGCTTTGTCTTGGAGGTGTCGAGCTTCTTGAGTGTTGTTGGAGCTGCACTCATCCAGGCAAGTGGAAAGTATTCCATTACACTCCTGACTTGGGCTTTGTCGATGGTGGACAGACTTTGGGGACTCAGGAGGTGAGTTGCTCGCCACAGAATTCCTAGCCTCTGACCTGCTCTTGTAACCACAGTATTTACATGGCTAGTCCAGTTAATTTTCTGGTCAGTGGTAACCCCAGAATGTTGATGGTGGGGAATTCAGTGATGGTAATGCCGTTGAACATCATGGAGTGATGGTTAGAGTCTCTCTTGTTGGAAATTGCCATTGTCTGGCACGTGTGTGGCATGAATGTTATTTGCCATTTATCAGCCTGAATGTTGTCCATGTCTTGCTGTATGTGGGCACGGACAATTTCAGTATCTGAGGAGTCGCGTATGGTACAGAGCACTGTGCAATCATCAGTAAACATCCCCACTTCTGACCTTATGATTGAAGGAAGGTCAGTGATGAAGGAGATGAAGAAGGTTGGGCCTAGGACACTACTCTGAGGAACTCCTGCAGCAATGTCTTGGGGCTGAGATGATTGGCCTCCAACAATCTGGATGTCAAGGGATATAGAGGATTGGATAAGGAAAAAAAAGGAGGCTTATGGAAGGTTCAGAGGGCTGAAAACAGCAGAGGCCCTAGAGGAGAATAGAAAGTGTAGGGGGGGTACTTAAAAAAGTAATTAGGAGAGCAAAGAGGGGGCATGAAAAAACATTGCCGGGCAAGATAAAGGAAAATCCCAAGGTGTTTTATAAGTATATTAAGGGCAAGAGGATAACCAGGGAAAGAGTGGAGCCCATTAAGGACCAAAGTGGCAATCTGTGTGTGGAGCCGGAGGACATAGGTGAGGTTTTAAATGATTACTTTTCATCTGTGTTCACAATGGAGAAGGATGATGTAGGTGTAGGGATTAGGGAGGGGGATTGTGATATACTTGAACAAATTAGCATTGAAAGGGAGGAGGTATTCGTGGTTTTAGTGGGCTTAAAAGTGAAAAAACCCCAGGCCCAGATGAGATGTATCCCAGGCTGTTATGAGAGGCAAGGGAGGAGATAGCAGGGGCTCTGACACGCATTTTCAAATCCTCTCTGGCCACAGGAGAAGTGCCAGAGGACTGGAGGACAGCGAATGTGGTACCATTATTCAAGAAGGGTAGTAGGGATAAAGCAGGTAATTACAGGCCAGTGAGTCTAACATCAGAGGTAGGGAAATGATTGTAAAACATTCTGAGGGACAGGATTAATCAAAGATAGTCAGCATGGCTTTGTCAGGGGGAGATCATGTCTCACAAATTTGATTGAATTTTTTGAGGCGGTGACTGGATGTGTAGATGAGGGTAAAGCAGTTGATATCGTCTACATGGACTTCAGTAAGGCTTTTGATAAGGTCCCGCATGGGAGATTGGTCAAGAAGGTAAGAGTCCATGGGATCCAGGGCAATTTGGCAAATTAGATCCAAAATTGGCTTAGTGGCAGGAGGCAAAAGGTGATAGTCGAAGGTTGTATTTGCGATTAGAAACCTGTGACTAGTGGTGTACCTCAGTGATTGATGCTGGGACCCTTGCTGTTGTAGTGTACATTAATGATTTAGACGTGAATGTAGGAGGTATGATCAGTAAGTTCGCAGATGACACAAAAATTGGTCGTAAATAGTGAGGAGGAAAGTGTTAGATTACAGGATAATATAGATGGGCTGGTTAGATGGGCTGGTAAGATGGGCAGAGCAGTGGCAAATAGAATTTAATCCTGAGAAATGTGAGATGATGCATTTTTGGAGGACTAACAAGGCAAGGGAATATACAATGGATGGTAGGATCCTAGGAAGTACAGAGGATCAGAGGGACCTTGGTGTACTTGTCCATAGATCACTGAGGGCAGCAGCACAGGTAGATAAGGTGGTTAGGAAGGCATATGGAATACTTGTCTTTATTAGCTGAGGCATAGAATATAAGAGCAGGGAGGTTCTGATGGAGCTGTATAAAACGCTAGTTAGGCCACAGCTGGAGTACTGTGTACAGTTCTGGTCGCCACACTATAGGAAGGATGTGATTGCACTGGAGAGGGTGCAGAGGAGATTCACCAGGATGTTGCCTGGGTTGGAGCATTTCAGCTATGAAGAGACGGGATAGGCTAGGGTTGATTTCCTTAGAGCAGAGAAGGCGGAGGGGGGACCTGATTGAGGTATACAAAATTACGAGGGGCATAGATAAGAAGAATCTTTTTCCCTTAGCGCAGGTGTCAATAACCAGGGAGCATAGATTTAAGGTAAGGGGCAGGAGGTTTAGAGGGGATTTGAGGAAAAAAATTTTCACCCAGAGGGTGGTTGGAATCTGGAACGCACTGCCTGAAGGGGTGCTAGAGGCAGGAAGCCTCACAACATTTAAGAAGTATTTATAAGAGCTCTTGAAATGCCATTGCATACAAGGCTACGGGATAAGTTCTGGAAAATGGGATTAGAATAAATAAGCTTGATGGTCGGCGTAGACATGGTGGGCCGAAGGGCCTGTTTCTGTGCTGTATAACTCTGACTCTAACCACAACCATCTTCCTGTCTGCTAGGTATGACTCCAACCAGTGGAGCTTTTTGCCCCCAATTCCCATTGACTTCATTTTTGCTAGGGCACCTTGAAGCCCCACTCAGTCAAATGGTGCCTTGATGTCAAGGACAATCATTCTCACCTCACCTCTTGATGGCACTGTCAACAACACCTTGAATCACTTTGCTGACAATTGAGAGTAGACTGATGGTGTGGTAATTGGCCGGATTGGATTTGTCCTGCTTTTTGTGTACAGACATACCAGGGCAATTTTCCACATTGTTGGATAGATGCCTGTGTTGTAGTTTTACTGGAACAGCTTGGCTAAGGGTGCAGCTAGTTCTGGAGCACATGTCATCAGTACTACAGCTGGGATGTTGTCAGGGCCAATAGCCTTTGCTGTATCTAATGCCTTTAGCCGTTTCTTGATCTCATGTAGAGTGAATCAAATTTTCTGAAGACTAGCATCAGTGATGGTGGGGACCTCAGGAGGAGGCCGAAATGGATGGTGCCAGGACTATGTGCTACAGTATCTAACTTTGAGCACCCACCTTGGCACTCCAGGTGAAGTTCTTGAATTTTCTCATTGCATTACAGCAGAGAAAAAGAATGTTGAGCACGATTTTCTTTTATCCTTGTCAAAGACTACCCCAAGACTTTAGACATCTCCACAACTTCCAAAGGAACAACGTAAAAGATGCAGCTTTGAGATTTTTAGGACATGGAGCCAAACTTTAAACATCAAGCAAGTAGCCAAATCTCCCAAAGCAGCACTGTACGTTTAAGGTTTTGTAGATTTTGAAGGCCTGCAGTAGCCCTCACACTTCCTCTCCAGAATGGATGTGTCTTAAGTTCTAGACACAAGGAATGACTAGCCCACAATATTTAAATGACCTGAAGGTGGAAAAGTGGGCATATATGGATCTTTTCAGGAAGGGTGTTCTTCGGGTGCATTCTGCTCAACTTACAGTTTTAAGGGCTGAGGGATGTGAGGGCTTGATGAGCAAATTTGGCTCCACTATGTCTTAGGTTATCTGTTTTGTGTGTGTAGCAGGAGGAATACCCGGAGGTGGAGATCCTGTGGCTGCTGACTCGAGCTTGGAACACTGGGGCTTCCTTGTACAGTTTAGGGAAATACACTGAGGCAGAACGGTGGTGTGGGCTTGGAATGCGTTTCCTCAAACATCTGGGATCTCTCAAGGCCAGCTATGAAAACCAGGTAAGACAGCATCACAGTAAGAATCACTCACTTACAAACTAAATTATAAAACACCTTTCTTCATTAGTTATAAGCTTTGATACATAAAAATTTGCATTCATATAGTGCCTTTAATGCAGAAAAAAATTCCAAGGCACTTCACAGGCGTAATTAAAAAAAAAGATGCCAAGCCAAAGAAGGAGATAAGAGCAGGAGTGATCAAAAGCTTGGTCAAAGGGGTAGGTTTTAAAGAACCTCTAATGGAGGACAGGAAGGTTGAGAGGCAGAAGAGTTTAGGAAGGAAGTTCCAGAGAATGGGGTGCAAGTGGCTGAAGGCATGGTTGTCAGTAGTCACTAGCAAGTGTTACGACTGAGGTGGGAGGAGAGCACTGTCTTTTCTAGTTCCACTTCTCCACAGGTCACAACATCTATTTAGTGTTTATCCGGAGTCGGGGAGGGATGGCCATTCCTGGCAATGACTTCAGCTGCCTGTGTGCAGGCAATGACGCCATTTTTAAAGGGCTTTGAGCCCGACCGTTCAATTTCAATGTTTAAAGAAACGCTTAATAAAAGAGTGAAGTACATTAATTTTGCCCCACTCCCACCCCCCCCAATAACCATAGAATTAATAGCTTGCCCCCCACCCAAAACACATATCTTGACCATCTGACCTTCCCACCCCACAGTGCATAAACTTTAACCTAAAACCCTTCCCACCATCCCCTACACCAATGATGTCTCTTTGACCCCGATTCCCCCCCTCCCCTCAACACTGAGAAACTTACCTCCTCCCCTTTCCCAACCAGTGTTCTGCCTCATTTCCCCAGAAGGGGATCTGAAGGCACGGGGGTGCCAGCCAGCGGCACGAAGATTACACTGGGACAGATGATGGGAGCGTAAGTGTAATAAATTAATTGATTTTAACTTATTTAAATAGCGTTCCCGTCGCTGAGTTGCGGGGGAGCCTCCACGAGGCCTCGCCGCCGCCGCCGGCAGTATCGGGCCAGGCCCTCCCGGAGTCGAGGTGCATGGCGGCCCTTTCCTGGAGGTATTTTCCAGCTCTCCCCCCCTCCCCCCCCCCCACCCCAACCCCCACCACCCCCGACACGACCCCTGATATCAGGCAGTCTGTAAAAGTCAGCCTTTTGTGTCTGTGGGTGATATGCTGAAGACTTTAACTGTGTTATTACCCAAATTATCCATAACTTCCTGAAAAATTTTTAACATAAAATTGGAACCTTGATCCAACTGAATCATTAATCCATATCTAGTGAAGAACTGGGTTAACTTCTCTACCGCTACTTCAGCAGAAATTGTTCTCAAGGGAATGGCCTCTGGGGACTGAGTAGCCATATCCATGATAGTGAGTATATGTTGGTGTCCCACTTTTGTTTTTGGTAAATGTCCGACGCAGTCTAACAACACTCGACTAAATGGTTACCCAAAGACTGGGAGGGGAATTAGAGGTGCTGATTTTATGTCAAGAAGCAGTTTTCCCACAATCTGGCACGTAGGGGCACATTTTACAAAACTGCACCACGTCCTTGGAAAGACCTGGTCAGTAAAAATGTCCACTTATACGTGATTGGGTCTTCCAGATCCCTATATGTCCTGCTAAAGGAATTTCATGGGCTATCCTCAATATTTCCCGGCAATACTTGGACTACTGATGAACTACCATCCATTCTTTGTCTACATGTCTGTGAGGAGGTCTCCACTTCCTCATCAGAATCCCATTTTCAATATAGTAGCCTTGCGGAATTCCCTTTGCTTCAGCTTCAGTTAGAGCCAATTGCACCACTTTTACTCTGGATCGGCTTGCTGAGCCTTGATCAGAGAAGACTCACTGAACAATTCCTTCAGATTATCCAAATCCCCAAAGAAAGTTTCAGATGTTCGGCTGTCGGTCTGTGGTACCAATTTTACCTCTGATAATGGAACTTGTTTAGCGATTGCTCGGGTCACTACACATCAAGGAAACATTCCTGGAACCTTTTCCTGCAACTGTTCTGTCTCTTTAACTTCATTGTTTTACTTGATTACTGGAGAAGCTACTACCTTTGCTCCAGCCAAATCATTCCCCAGGAGTAGGTCAACTCCTCTACAGGCAAACTATGGACAACTCCTACAGTTACCATTCCAGACGTTAGGTCAAACTGCAGGTGCACCCGATACAAAGGTACGGGTTCTATTCCCTGCCAATACTGTTCTCTAAAACCTGGCATTCAATGTGCTCTCTGCTGGAAAAGTTATGCCTTTCCCCAGCAAAAGAGTTTGGGTGACTCCTGTATCCCTCAGTATCGCTATCGGTTTACCTGTCTCACTTGAGGGATAAGGAGTTACTTTTCCTTTTGACAAGAATTCCCTATAACTCAGGTATCTTGTTCACGTCCCCCACATTCACAGTGGTTTTTTTTACTTGGTCTTAGAGCTGCAGTCAGAGCTACAGCCTGACCTGTCGTACTCTTGGTTAGGGCCCCTTTCTCTGCATTGGCATTGTGCACTCAATAAGTCTCATGGCAACCTCCAACATTCTGAACGAAGGTGACCCACCTTGTGGCAATGGGAACACTTAGGCTTTCTGACCTCACTTCCATCCTCAGCACCTTCCTTTCTGGCCTGAGGAGATCCTTGGGTGTTTCCAGTTGTCCTTTCTTGTCCCCGGCTACTTGCCTTCCTTTCACCCTCCCACTTTCTATCCTTCTCAGGTTTGTGGGGATGACGGACAAAGGGTTTGGGCTTGTAGACAAGCTCGTAATCATCAGCAATTTCCTTTGCCTGTCTGGCTGTTGAAATCTTCTGGTTGTCTACATGGGTTCTTACTAACAGAGGGAGTGAATTTTTAAATTCTTCCAGGAGAATTATTTCCCTAAAATTTTCATATATGGCCTCTACCTTTAGTGCCCGCATGCAACAATCAAAATTAATTTGCTTTACCCTCTCAAATTCTATATGTCTGCCCAGGCTGTTTCCGGAGGTTCCGAAATTCCTGCTGGTTATCTTCATGAACAACTCAGAAGCAGCGAGAATAGCCTTTTTTGCCATCTCATAATCTGCAGAAGCCTCCTCAGAAAGCACGGCATAAACCTCATGAACTCTGTCCATCAACCTGCTTTGCATAAGCAGTGTCTGGCTTTCCTTCGACCACTTCATCTGTCTGGCTATCTTTTCAAAAGAAATGAAAAAGTCTCTACGTCCCTTTCCTCAAATTTCGGGAGGGCTTGTACAAATTTAAACAGCTCTGCACTTGGTCCTAGGCTGGAGTCAGATCTTTCCCCACCAAAATTTTCATGCAGTCAAGACCATCCCTTCGGCTTAGTTCCATCTTTTTAAATTCGAATTCCCTTCCTTCTCTTTCACTTTCTCTTTGAAATTCAAGCTTAAGTATTTCCAATTCTATTGCTTTTTCTTTTTCTTTGTCAAGTTCAAGCTGCCTCATCTGCAACTGGATTTTAGTTAATTCAACTGTACTACCATGTGGTTTGCCGCCTTCTAATCGCAAATGCTGTGCTATTACTGCAATTATGTCTGCTTTCTTAGCTCCTGGTTTTAACTCTTAACACCAGCAATTCTGTCAAATCCTTTAGCCTATAGCCTTGGTTAAGTTTCTCAAATCACTCAGGGATACGCCCTCCTTCCCCAGAAAGGGTAACAAATGACAAAGATATTCCGGTAGTGTAAAGTTTACTCTAATGCACAAGAAACCCGCCTTTTTTCCTTTTCCTCTTTTCAATTAGTATCACCTCATTTACAATTACATGTCATTGGTTTTGGGTATCCCAGACGATGAGCCCCGACTTATATGTTACGACTGAGTCGGGCAGAGTGCACTGTCTTTTCTTCACAGGTCACAATATCTATTTCAGTGTTTACCAGGTTACCGATACAGCCAATCATACAGTCTATTTTTTTTTTTATCCCAGAACACAATACACCAACCAGATTTCTTTAATAAACAACAAAATTATCAGTTTATTATAAAACAAGACTTAACCAGTAATGAAGCAAAGCATTAACATACTGATTAAAATATGAAAATTCCCTTTTTAACAATTCCCCAACTACACACACACACACACACTGGAAAAAATACAGAAATTAATTCTGCAGAGGTCTGTTACAAAAGAAGACAAAAAAAACTACTTTGGCCAAATACTTGCTAATTCTTGACAAAAAAAGAAAGAAGATATGGAAGGAAGTCTGTTGTCCCTTTTTTGGTCCGGCATTTGGATATACAGAGACAGGTCACTAGGATTGATTCAGAAGCAATCCGTTCTGGAGATGTCGAGAATTATCCTTGTAGGCTTTCTAGGAGAAATGTGACATCAGGGTTTTTTCCCCACACTGGATCCTGGTAGGATTTCTTCAGAAAGGTAGAGAAGGAGGTGAGCCGGGTGATTTCTTTTCTCCTTGGCAGGAAAACACCAAATGTCTTCAAATAGTTCATACCACACTTAAAACTGAAAACAATGTTCAAACCCCAAACAATGTGTTGACCTCCGTAAACCTTGACATGTGGCTTCTCTGTAACCATTTTTTTCCAGGTCACCAAGGGTTCTGCTGTTTTCTGAGTGTAGATCACAGGTGGTTTTCAAACAACATCTTGTCTTGTCGGTGAACTTGGTAAAAAAAAACACATCCATGGAATCTTTTCAGTTTTAACGCAAGTTCTCTCAAAAAAATTAAAAGAAATGGAAGCATTTTTGAAACACAAGGCAGTATTTATTGTCCATTGCTAGTTACCTTGAAGACATTGAGACAAGCACATAGTGTGGACTGGAGTCACATATGTATGCCAGATCTGATAAGGTGACAGATTCCTTCTCTGGATATTAGTGAACTAGTTGGGTTTTATCACGATATGGCAATATTCATGGTTGCCCACAAGTTAACAGATATCCTTCATTTTTGATTTGATTTGAACTCTCAACTTCTCGGCTGCTCATCCAGTACCATAATCACCGGGCTACCATATCCTGTAAAAGTCTTCATTCTCATTTACACACCCCACCATGACCTTGTCCCAACTACCCATTGAAGTCAATGGCAAAGATTATAACAATTTTGCATCCTCCAAGCCTCAAATGTTTCCTCAAAACCTTTCTATTTAGCCATGTCTTTGGTCACTTCCACTAACTGTTCTACTTGCTCCATCTGCATTCTTCATTTCCCTCTTTTTGTGAAGTACTTAGGAATTTTTGCTATATTGAAGCTGCTATATAAATGCAAGTTGTTTTTGTAGATGTTTCTGAAATAGTAATGGCTAATCAATGATGCACAAATAATTAAAGAGGATTTTTTATATCCACATTCGCCAGATGTCATTTTTCATACAGATGGACAGTGTTTCTAAACCTCTTATTTCCAATAGCGTCATAATACGTTATGAATCACCTCTTCTGAGCATGTGCTGAAACGTTGAGTGCATGTGAAAAAGGTGACTCAGAATGGATTATGGGGTGAGTTCAGCCAGCGTTTTACAGCTGATACAGGCGTGTAATTAGTTAGTGCTAACATAGATAGCAATTATAAAAATGTTCATTAAAAGTAATTTCAGTGGACATATTTCAATTCTAGGGCTTATCACAATCAAATATTCTTTTGGCAAGTCATCAGCACCCTTTAATCAGAATTAAAACACTCTAAACCTTATTATCAAAATGTGTGTGTGTTTTAATTAGAAATATAAAAGTTGTATGTAAGTCAAGGACGAAAAGTCCATTTAGTTTCTACTGTCAAGCTTAGTAACCCATCTGAAATGTTTTTGTGGCCTAACTTTTCAACCTAAGTGAGCCTTTCAACTTTTTTTCTTGTTTTACTCGTTCAAAAGTGCTGACACTATTAATATTGTAGATTATCAGTACTATACTGTGGTATTGCAAAATGTAGTCCTGCTCAAAGATTTTTTTCAAAACCATAGATGTATGTATGCCAACCTACAAACATCAGAACAGCTGACAAAAAAATTTAGTATAAACAGCTATAAATCTTCTTAATTGGTGACAGCAATTTACATTGATGTTCATGTGATAAATAGATCACCTTTTAGTCTTGCGTGTCACATCTCACTCATCATCCATGTCTTTAATGTTAGAAGTGAAGTAGCCTGAGCAGCCAGGTGACCCAACATAATAAGCTGTCATGGAGAGCTGCCAAGGAAAGTTGAGATACTTTCTTACAAGAAGGGAGGGGAAAATATGGAGGAGAGTTAGTCAATCTGAGCCACTTCTGTGTAGCACTTAGTAGCTGGATGTAGGCCAACATTTGCAAAGACTAGGGTCATAGTTACCAAGCATTGGCTTTTCATGTAGACATCACCGTTTGGGCTCCATGGGGCTCAGTTTGCACCATCCATTTCTAACCTAAAATTAACAGAATTTCAATTCCTGCTCTCCTACCTCACTCCTCCGAATTTGGTGGCTAATGAACTAGACAGGTTCCGCAAATCCTCTTTGCACGTTCCTGGCACGAATGGTCTTGATTACTGGCTGGAATTTTACAGTCCTCAAAGGCTGGTGGTGGTGGGGGGGGGGGGGTAAAATTGAGTGGAAGGCAGGTGGGCGTGGGGTGGGGGGAGGTGGAAGTCCCGCCCAAGACCAATTAAGGGCATGGGAACTGAAAAATCCCTGCTTGGCTTGCCACTGACTTTTTGGCCGGTGCCTCCCGCCCAATGTAAAAATCCGGCCCCTGTCTCTAGTATACTGAAGGCGGGAACCTTGCATCATGGGCCCCCAGTTTTAACTTCAGGTGGTGGGGTGAATGTGAAACTCACCTGCTACAGAAAATATGAGATGTAGGCCACTTTAACTCTTGACCATCGTTTAATTTGACTGGTGGGTTTCTGATTTGGTGAGCTGCCTAACCTGCCTAATTTGGGTGGAAATTTGCAGTCTGCCTGCAAAGGCAGGTATTTAAAGCTGGACGGCACCTCTTAAAGTAAAATGAGTCACAGACAAGCCCCAAAGTTTTCTGAAACCTTTTTGGAGGTTCTCATGCAAGAGATGAGGCAAGGAGAGAAGTTTTGTTTCCAACCAGTGGAAGGAGGATCCCTAAACATGATGTGCACCAGTCCTGGAGAGAGGAGCATCATCACAGGACTTTGAATGCAGGGCAAGAAGTGCTTCAATTATTTCACAAGAGCAGCGAGGGTGAGTACAGCTCCTCATTTCTTCATATCTGTCAATAACAAATGTCAATGGTCCTTCCTGCCCTCCCTAGCATTCTGAACAATTCCTTCCCCTGCACTGCATCCTTCACTCCATGTCATATGGAGACTCTATACTACCTCTCATTATCACGACAAGCATACACTCACTCTTCCTTGCTTCTTTCACATCAGCAACCAGCACCATTTTCTGCTCACTTGGCACTCTTTGCAGACCCTTTGCGGGTATGAGGGGCAAGTTGGCTATGGTGATTGGGAAAATACATTAAAAGAGTTGCCAGTAGACAGGCTGGGTCTAGTATTTATAGAAGTATTACACAGTTCACAACAAATATACATTACTCTAAGACACAAAAACCCAACAGGAAAGGTGAGTCAACCACGGCTAACAAAAGAAGTTAAGGATTGCATTAGGTCAAAGGAAGTAGCTTGTAAGGTCGCCAGAAAATGTGGTAAGCCCGAGGATTGGGAGCAATTTAGAGTCCAACAAAGGAGGACCAAGAAACTGATAAAGGGAAAAGGGATTATGAATCTAAGCTAGCTAGGAACATAAAGGCAGACTGTAAAATCTTCTTTAGGTGTGTTAAAAGGAAACGATTAGCAAAGACGAATGTGGGTCCATTGCGAGCGGAGACAGGAGAGTTTGCGGTAGAGAATGAGGAAATGACAGAGAGACTGAACAATTACTTCGTGTCTGTCTTCACAGGAAGACAGAGAAAATCTCCCAGAAATAATAGGGAACCAAGGGATTTGTAAAAATGAGGAACTGAAAGTAACTAGTATCAATAAAGAGTTAATACTCGAAAAATTAATTGGATTGAAAGTTGATAAATCCCGTGGACCAGATGAACTACAGCCCAGAGTATTAATGGAGGTGGCTTAGAGATAGTAGATGCATTGGTGATTATCTTTCAAAATCCTATAGATTCTGGAAGGGTTCCAGCAGACTGTAAAGTAGCAAATGTAACCCCACTATTTAAGAAGGGAGCGAGAGAGAAAACAGAGAACTACAGACCTGTTAGTTTGGCGTCAGTAGTAGGGAAAATGTTGGAATCTATTATAAAGGATGAGATAACAGGACACTTCGAAAATAATGATATAATTGGGCAGAGTCAACATGGATTTGTGAAAGGGAAATCATGTTTGAGGATGTTACTTGTAGCATAGATAAAGGAGAACCAGTGGATGTGTATTTGGATTTTCAGAAAGCTTTTGATAAGGTCCCACACAGGAGGTTAGTAAACAAAATTAGAGCGCATGGGATTAGGGGTAATATACTGCAATGGATTGAGAATTGGTTAACAGAAGAAAGAAGAGAGTAGAAACAAATGAGTCATTCTCAGGATGGCAGGCTGTTACTAGTGGGGTACCGCAAGGATCGGTGCTTGAGCCACAGCTGTTTACAACCTATATAAATGACTTGGATATGGGGACCAATTGTAATATTTCCAAATTTGCGAATGACACAAAACTAAGAAGGAATGTACTTTGTGAGGAGGATGCAAGGAGGCGTCAAGGGGATTTGGACAGGTTAAGTGAATGGGCAAGAACATGGCAGATGGAATATAATGTGAATAAGTGTGAAATGGTCCACTTGGCAGAAAAAACAGGAAGGGAGAGTATTTCTTAAATGGTGAGAGGTTGGGAAGTGCTGATGTCCAAAGAGATGCGGCTGTCCTTGTTCATGAGTCACAAAAAGCTAGTATGCAGGGGCAGCGAGCAGTTAAGAAGGCAAATGGTATGTTGGCCTTCATTGCAAGGGAATTTGAGTACCGGAGTAAAGATGTATTGCTTCAATTGTATAAAGCATTGTTGAGATCACAATTGGAGTATTGTGTATAGTTTTGGTCTACTTATCTAAGGAAGAATATCCTTGCCATCGAGTGAGTACAACGGAGGGTCACCAGATTAATCGCTAGAATGGTGGGATTGTCTTATGAGGAGAGATTGCAGAAACTGGGCCTAAATCCTCTTGAGTTTCGAAGAATGAGAGGTGATCTCATTGAAACTTACAAAATTCTTACAGGGGGTGACAGGATGGATGCGGATAGGATGTTTCCTCTGGCTGGTAAGTCTAGAACAAGTGGACACAGTCTCAGAGTAAGGGGTGAGGGAGCTTCTGCTTGCATTGTACATGCTGAGAGGAATAAGAATCAAGCTACAAAAGCAAGATGGGGAGGCAATAAATAGAAAACATTTAAGACTGAGATGAGGAGGAATTTCTTTACTCAGAGGGTGGTGAATCTGTGGAATTCTCTACCCCAGAGGTCTGTGGAAGCTCAATTGTTGAGCATGTTCAAGACAGAGGTCGATAGATTTCTGAATACAAATGATATCAAGGATATGGGGATAGTGGGGAAAAATGGCGTAGAGGTAGATGATCAGCCGTGATCTGTTTGAATGGTGGAGCAGGCTCGATGGGCCAAGTGGCCTACTCATGCTCCTATTTCCTATGGTCCTATGAATTGGCAACTTTCTCATGACTCCTTCCTCACTTCATACTCCAGACACTTGCTTTCCATTTATTGCCTCCCCATCTTGCTTTTGTAGCTTGATTCTTATTCCTCTCAGCATGTGCAATGCAAGCAGAAGCCCCCTCACCCCCATCTTCTGCAGTCTGCTCTCAGTGGAAATGAGCCACAGCCCCAAGGGAGTGACAGTGTTGCCTTCCCTCAGAATGTCAGCATATCCCTCACCACCCCCTCAATCAATACATGCAATAGTACCAGACTATCCTGGCAGCACCAATATACTACAGTCTGCAGCTGGGCCCTCACGGACTTACGTTTACCGAAGTTGCAACCATGATGAAGATGGCTCATCTAGTTTGATACCAAGGTACATCTAGTTTGCTTCTACCACCTTAGTTGTCACTCAATACAATAATGGAATTATTGACTAATCGTGCCAATCAATCCCTATAAAGAAAGGCACTATGGGTTGATTCTTGGATCAGAAATGAATGCAAGGCAATTATTGCGTTTGGCATTCCATTAATGTCACTTCAGACAGCAGTATCTTTCCATAGCAGCTTCTGAGTCTGCATTGTCAGTATGACCTTCATATAAAATGGTTTCAATGTTTTTTTAAGGCACGATTAAGTGAGTGGTGAAAGGGGTAACAGAGACTGTTAGCACATTGGGGCTTTGAGTAACTTTTCAAGTGGTGGGAATAAGCAGGTCACTGAAAGTGCTGTTATGTCAACTGTTCCCTGGTATGTCTGGCTGCAGTGTGTTCTGCTGGTTTTCCTTCTGCCGATCCCTTGTCTTCACACAATTCTTCCTTGTTGTCAGATGATCATTGTTCTTGTTTCTCTGCCTCCACCAAGTACAATCCTCTTTGCATTGCCATATTGTGCAATATGCAGCAAACTACAATAATACAACCAACTTTGGGTGGTCCAGATTGTAGGGAGCTCCCAGACCCATCAATGCACTGGAACCTTTCCTTCAAGATCCCAATAAATTGCTGTTTGATGTTCTTCGTAGTTCCGTGGCTGTTATGATACTTGAGTTGTTTAGGCATGGTGTGTTTGTCTGCAGGTGATAGGCTACCTATGCCACCACTTTCATCGCCTCCCCTTCCAATCCAATCCTTTTGGCCCGGCATTGCAGAGGAGCCACTGAATTGTCCTTCCATCCTGATGGGCATGTGAGTTCTGGTTAGGTGCTCACTCAGTGATCAAATGGACATGAGGTATGACAGTCAAAATGGCTCGGGTTTCTCACCAAGAACATTACAATCACCCATCCAGTATCCACACAAAGTAAAAGTTGCCCAACACATGGTGTCAAGATTGCATCAAGATCCTGCAATCGGCGTAGGACTCCAATTTGTATATTATTAATAGGCTCCTGCCTGAAACAAGCAGATCGGCACTTTGGTTGTCCTGGTAAAGGCCCTCCAAAATGGCAGTGGGCAGATCAGGGACAGGAATGGAAAGGTAGAATCTATGTTGCGATATTCCAGGATTCTAATACTCCATCCTCAAAATCCAGGCACATTTTGTTTTCAAACACAGTCCTTAAAAAATATCTAATTCCCAAAATCCTTTTCATGACATGTTTTGTCGATATTTCGTAATACCCCTTGATTTTAATTTAAGCTTGTGCCTGTGACTTTGGTAGATACTTCACCTTTCTGTTTTGGGACCACATCAGTTTCCCTTCACTCCCTGAGTCATTTGTGCACATTTCAACTGAGGCTTAATTCATTGCACTCTGTGTCAGTCTCTTCTGTAAATTAACTTAAAGAATAGATGCTTCCCTTGCAGATATGATAAATATGAGGTTTATAAAGAAACTAATCTCTTTGGATCCCCTGATTTATTTTCCTAATTTTGCACACAAACTGTTTCCACATTCATTGCCATGATGCCCTTCATGATTTCAATAAGCTTAAATCATGTTGTTCATTTATCTTTTTTTCCCATGAGAACAAATGTCTTTCTTAACAACACATTTGTTTTCAAAGAGAGAGTAACTCCAATGGGAATTAGACCTGCTTATAATTTAATGAACACCCTGCTGATTCAGCCAATGCCTATACTAACTGCTTGAGGAATAAATCAGTAGGGCCCAGTTGATCATTTAACAATTATGTACTTGTTGAAAAGGATCCAAAATTAAGGGGAGGTTGATCTTTACTTGCTATTTGTTCTTCGAGGGGTTGCATAACCTTCAGCAGCGACTCAAAGCTCGCTGTCACACAAACTGCCAAACCTTAGTATCAAGATTGGTTTGGGGTTTCATTGGTGTATGTATTCCCTATAGGTAACTTGAAATTGCTAATCCCAGAGGAGAAATACAAATTATGTATTGCAGCAGTGATTAATTCAAGACTCCAAGACATTTGCCACAAGATCAGTGTTCTCACTCCTCATGAGACAAGCAATCATATGCATGTTTGTTCTGTTGTAGAGGCTAAACTTTTGGTCAGTGTTAGCAGCTTATTGATTATGTTTCAGAATTTGATACACTAGCTCACTCCAAAATAGCTTTTTTTAATCCTGTTAAAGTAATTGCTAGATATTAGGGTGGTTGATAGACTTGTAAACCCATGCATTACTTTGACTTGGGGGATTTCTCAAGGAGTGTGATCTTGTGATCCGGTGTTGATTCATGCCTTCCTACTTCGCTTCAGCAAATGGGATTTTGGATGTGAGTAACTATAGATGGACAGGGGCAGGGCGCTGTATCACCTGATTGCTCCACCTTGTTTTTATTGGGTACAGGCTTGCTATTGTGTTTTGGTCTGTGTGTACAGAGAAATACACACTTTTTCACTTTCACTGTTCCCGTCATGGTTTTTGAGTAAAATAAGTGTAGAATACCTATTTTATGCAAGGTATGTGGAGGATAGTAAAGATGAAAACTTGTGTTACCCACATTATTTAATTGTGTTTTTGCAGATGATGGGTCTCTACACTGAAATTTTGGATAGAATGGATAGAGAAAAGAAGGTACTCCCTATTGAAGAGTAACAGAAAAGTAAGACATTTCCATTCAGTTGATATAGAATGTGGGGATGTCAACTATTTACAATAGTGAACTCACATCTAAATTATTTGTTAAATGTATTCATTTTAAGGATTTTTTAAATTTTCTACTAAGTTGACATTAATTTCATATCTGTTCCAAACTATTATAAGTCCAATTAAGAGAATGTCAGAAGAGATGTTCAGTTATCTGTAGTTCAGCTGTGATTACAAATTGAATGGAGGGCAATATTCACAAAAAAAAACTACACAAGAGTTAGTATTTTAGGATTGGCTTGCCATATTCTGGGTTGTAAGTGGAAAATTTGTAACAATACTCTTGTTCCCAGACATTTGTTAAGAAGATGTTTAGGAATATGAGATTTATTAGGAAACAAAGCTTTGGCTTCAGATTGGTTTCATTTGCTCAGCATTGTAAATGTTTTGTCAGACTGTCAGCGTGTATGATGAATTTTACAGGTGAACTTATGTAAACAGACACAAATACTTAAAATAAACTCGACCTTTCTATTGAATGAATGACAGTTGTGTTAAAAATTGCTTAGGGTCTCTGTTAAAGGAACATTACAAAGCAAGTGTCCCCTAAAATCATATCTCCTAAACCTTAAATTTAGAGGAAGATTCAAAACAATAGCTGTTGGCACTTCTAGAACATTTTGCAGTAAATTAGGGATAAGCTTGCCACAGCATTGCAGACTTATGAAATCTTGGTAATATTTTAGGTCTGGACATTTTCAGGTAAGCAACACTCATACAGGATTGGATTGCAGCTCCCATGTTGTTCACTGTTTGCATAGGGGCTCAATCAGATTATACTGCCTCATCTGTTTTAGTTGCCAGGGAAATCATAATCACGTTACAGTCACTGTTTCATTCTGGTTTTTGAGCTGCCATGTTATACAATTTTGTGGGTTTCAGTTGATATCTTTGAATTGAAATCAATATGCCAAGATACATTTGCAACAACTCTTTTGTGCTTGACCTAAACATAAAGTTCTAGTTACGTTAACCTTTATCCCAAGAGTTCACCAGCACTTTCAGTAAATAATGTTTCATAAAGCACATGGAAAACATCCACTATTCACCTGACACTAATCATTGTTATTATTACAATGGCATATTGTCTAACTGGGAATTCTTTGAGCTTTAATATGGTGCCCAGTTGAAATATGAACAAGCTATTGGGCAGGTAGGACACACGACCAGCTCTAAGATCTTTTTGCTGCTTTCTCAATAGATAAGCCAGTTTGTTCTTGTTGTATAATATATAGCAATGTGTATATTATGTATGTCAACTCATAGGTACACGTATCTTGCCCTACCAGATGGTGGTTCACTCCCTCTGCAGTTTTATGCTGCTTGCCTAACTCTTAAGAGCCAGTCCTACAGCACCACAGAGATAAAACATTTTTCTGAATGGACGTGAAATGTCTTTCTGAATGATCAGATGTAGGGCTGGATTTTATGTAGGAGGCAGGGTTCCCGGTGCCAGGCCGAAAAGGCAGGGGTAACCCCAGCTCGACCTTTTGTGCCCTCCCCCAGAGCAATCCTCCAGTCTTTTTACATCTAATTTTCACAAGCCGAGATCCCCGTCCCTTTAAAGATGGGTATCCTGCTTCCAAGAGCTGCTGACCAATGAGAGAGTCAGCAACTCAGCAGTATTGGCAGCGCCACCAGGAGTAGTGGCCACTGCTGGTACTGCAGAGGCCTTGGACACAGGCCCAGTGCTGGAACCCAGAACCTCAGGTAAGTGAGGTGGGGTCGCCAGATCCAGTGCAGAAGGCCCCGGCGAAGGAGGTGGTCACGCAGTCCAGGGGGAGGGATTCCTGGGGGGGGGGGTAAAGTGGTTCCTGGCGGAGGTCCTCCATTGACCAAATTGCCCATGAAGGGGGACCCCCATCCCAAAGCCTCATTTTACATGGTGCCCTTCCCGTGTGTCAGAGGCCCCCCAATCCCAGCGGCAGCGGGAAGAGGCCCAGAATTGGCTGTTAATGGGATACTTAAGGACCTCAATTGGCCTCTGGTGGGAAGGCCGTTGTCAGTCTATCTCATCCCCCCCGGTAAGATCATTTGGCGATGGGTAGGTGACAGGCCCTATGCCTACCCACCATGCACCCCCACCCCACCCCAAATCACCCATCGTGAATCTGTGCCTCGCCTCAGGGGGCCCCATGAAATCCAGCCCATAGTGTTTACCTGTCTGCAACCCAAAATGGGGCGATCTTGGTAAGTTAACCCCTTTTGGCAATCTTTTGCTAAAAGAAAGCACTGTAATATAGATCATGCTTAAGTGCTTTTTGTGGAAAAATTGCCAAACGATCCCAGGCAGGAAAAAAAAGTGTTGCATTTATATAGTGCTTTTCATGACCGCAGGATGTTCCAAGCACGTTGCAGCCAATAAAGTACTTTTCTTTGAAGTATTGTAGGAAAGAGTGATTGCCCTTGACCTCAAGGCCACATTTGACTGTGTGTGTGGCATCAAGGAGCCCTAGCAAAATTGAAGTCAATGGGAATTGGGGGGCAAAACTCTCCACTGGCTGGAGTCATATCTAGCACAAAGGAAGATGGTTGTGGTTGTTGGAGGCCAATCATCTCAACCCTAGGACATTGCTGCAGGAGTTCCTCAGGGTAGTGGCCTAGACCCAACCATCTTCAACTGTTTTGTCAATGTCCGTCCCTCCAACATTAGGTTAGAAGTGGGGTTGTTCGCTGATGATCACATAGTGTTCAGTACCATTCGCAACTCCTCAGATACTGAAGCAGTCCGTGCTCACATGCAGCAAGACCGGGACAATGTTCAGGCTTGGGCTGATAGTGGCAAGTGGCGTTTGCGCCACACAAGTGCTAGGCAACGACAATCTTCAACAAGAGCGAATCTAACCATCTACCCTTGACATTCAACGGCATTACCATTGCTCAATTCCCCCACTATCAACATTGTGGGGTGTTAGCATTGTCCAGAAACTTACATGAATCAGCTATATAAATGCTGTGGCTAAAAGAGTGAGTAATTCACCTCCTGACTCCCCAAAGCCTGTTCACCATCTACAAGGCACAAGTCAGGAGTGTGATGGAATACTCTCCATTTGCCTGGATGAGTGCAGCTCCAACAACACTCAAGAACATTAACAGCATCCAAGACACAGCATCTTGCTTGATCGGCACCCCATCCACCACCGTAAACATTCACTTCCTCCACCACTGGCGGGCGTGACTGCTGTGTGTACCATCTACAAGATACATGGCAGTAACTCGCCAAGGCGCCTGCAACAGCACCTTGCAAACCTGTAACCTCTGCCACCTAAAAGGACAAGGACAGCAGATGCATGGGAACATCATTTTACCCACCAAGTCACACCATCCAGACATGGAACTATATTGCCGTTCCTTCACTGTTGCTGGGTCAAAATCCTGCCACTCCCTAACAGCACAGTGCAGGTATCTACACTGCAGCAGTTCAAGAAGGCAGCTCATCACCATCTTCCTGATGGCAATCAGAGATGGGCAATAAATGCTGACCTTGCCAGTGACACCCACATCGCAAAAATGAATTTAAAAAAAAGTAAGCTCCACAAGTAGCAATGTGAAAAATGACCAGATAATGTTTTTTTTGAGTTGATTGAAGGATAAATATTGGCCAGGACATTGGGAATAAACCCCCTTTGCTCCTCTTTGAAATTGTGCCATAGGATCTTTTACTTTGGCCTGTGAGGGCACACGGGGTCGCAGTGTAATGTCTCATCCACAAGGTGGCTCCTCTGTCATCCAGCAATCCCTCAGTACTGCACTAGAGTGTCAGCTTTGATTTTTGTGCACAAGTCCTGGAGTGGAACCTGAACCCAGAACCTTCTGATACAGAAACAAGAGTGCTACCAGCTGACAGTGTCAGTGATGTTCAACTTTAGAAAGTTCTGACCTGTCTACTAACTAGATTTTGGACAGTTGGTCAGTACAGTGATAATTGTAAGTTCAGTGGTGGTAGCAGAGAGGTAAAATTGGATATTGTCAGCATACATGTAAGAACTGACAAACATGTAGATGTTACTGAGGGGCTGCATGTAAATGGGCTGTTGGGGCATTAAAGATGGAACCCTGGAACAGATTAGAGATGACTATGCTAGTATAGAAGGAGAAGCTATTGGCATTACAGTAGACTGCATCAGAGCAGTGGAGGAGAATGAAGTGATCAGCTTCATTGAAGATTGTGGCAAGGTGAACAGGTTGCATTTTTCTAATGTGTTTGATGCAATAAAACATCCCAAGCTATTTTACATAGGCAAGCAGTAACAGAACAGAGACACTGAGGAGCTTATTGTGAATTGGGTGGGTTACTGATGGAATGGTTAAAAAGCCTGCCCTCTGGCTTTTCTTAATAAGAGGTAGGCGATGATGACATCAGTTTTGAAGAGGGATAGTTGAGCAGAATACCTGAAGAAATTAAGCTGTTGATAAGGGCAGCAAGCATTTGACCAAAAATATTTGAATGATCAGGAGTTGGATTTGAAAGCGGCTAAGGGGAATAAGATAATATTTCCAAGAATTGAATTTGATAGTGATAGTAGAGGAACCTCCTTTTGTGATGCCATTTTTTACCTTTCGATTTGACTATTCTAATGCTCTACTTGCTGGTTTCCCAACTTCCAACCTACATCAAGTTGAACTCATAAAATTCTGCTACCTGTATCCTAATTCGCATCTCGTCCCATCACCCATTTCACTGACCTGCATTGGCTTCCACTCTGGTAACGCCTCAATTTTAAAATTCTCATCCTGGTTTTCAAATGCCTCCATGACCTTGCCCTTCCCTGGCTCTGTAACCGCCTCCAGCCCCACAACCCTTTGAGATTCCTGTGCTCCTCCAAATCTAGCCTCGTGCCCATCCCTTATATTAATTGCATCAGTAGGTTTGGAAAACCTGGTCTTTAATACCATATCTGGCCTGCATTTATCCATTGAGCCAATAGGGTTGCAACAGTCTGTAATGTTGCCATTAATTTGCTGATACTGACAGTTCCTGGTATTCTGATGTGGGATTTATCCACCAATGAGAACAGCATGAGGATGCTTTTTCATAAAATTCAAAGGTTCACAAAATTCAAATAGGATTAGCCAGTTAATAAGAAATGTAAACTCATATAGCATTGAATTACCAGGGCTTTGAGAGCTGTGTTGTTAGTAGCCTACAGATAGTAGTTTGAAGTTTGTTGATGGTTGCTGTTTAATTCTTGACTGGGGGGTGGGGAATAAGGAAAGATTGCTTTTGTATTTTTAGATAACAACCCGTCAGTAAATGAAGGATTCAGTTAATTTTGGGAGGTTTTGAAAATAGAGACAGCAACAATTTAATCCATTTTAATTAAAGTAAACAGGTTTTATTCTTATATCCAGAGCCGATAATTTTTTTTTAAATAAACAGGAATAAAACGTTATTCCTCTGATTTGTCACTATTCCAACAGTTGGTACCCTAAAGTTATTCCACACAATGTAATCAGGGAAATGTAATGCATTAAAGGGTATATAACAAACTCTTCTACATCTGTAACCAGGAGGCTTCTTACTGCAATTCCTGGATTCAAAGAACCAATGCCAAAATGTGGAGTTTTTAAAAAAGAATACATCAGTTCACTTACATTTAACTGTAGAATTGCAGGTAAGGATGGCTGCATTAGGACAACTAATCTACCACAGGAAGTTCCCAACCATAGCAACATTTCCTTAAACAGAATACACAATGCTTATAGCCCAAGGACTGAAATCCCAGGCTGTAGTCTACTTTTTTTGGCAGCCTTTACTTTGCTAGGCACAAAAATGAACACGACAATAATGTAATCCTACATCAACTACAGGTATGATTTTAATTTAGCTGTCTTTTACATTTCTGATCTGAACATAGTAAATGTGTGTGGAACTGAAGACCATTATGAATATCTCATTTGAATGTATGTGCAGTATACCTCCATTAGACTCTTAATTTGCCTATTCATACACCAATGAAGTAAAAACTAAATGTTTGCACCTGAATAAGTGAATTTTCATTACAACAGTAACCAAAGGTAAGTAATTTATCACAGTTACTAAGAAAAGAGGTGTTACTATGTTTCTACATTATACTTTCAGGCCCTTGGTGATCCCTGCACACTTGGTGTTGGTCTGCACATAATAATGAAAAAGCATTGAATAAAACTTATGACTCCATGAGTTCTTCCTCTTCTGTTTGCAGTAACGTGATAGCCTACGTTAAATGAATTTGCATGCTCACTGTTTCCAATTTCAGTTGAGGTCCTAGTTAGACCTGAACTATCCTGGTAAAAAATTCAACACAATTTACATAATAATCCCAGTACAGTGTTCCACACCATTTACAACCTGAACAGCATCATTTGCTGCACACAGAGCAAAGCGACAAAAATGAGTCATTTAGGGATGTTCTGTGTAGGCTACATTTCAAAATGATCAAAATTCGGACCATCATATTCTTAAGCGTTTCACCACTAAGAATTCAATTGATTACATTTTTTTCAAACTCTCCGTCTTGGTAATTGAAAATCTGACTCATAGATGCTGTGACTGTGCAGAATTTAGCCCTTTGAATCACTCGTATTGAATATTAGCTGGCTAGAACAATTGTGCAGTGATGACAGAAATGAGATGAATCTCCAGCCATTTTTTAAGAAAGCTACATGCAATGAAATCGTAATATTTTAATGGAAGTTTGCCGAATATGCTGTGGTCCCAATGTGTCTCTTGGTCTGATGACAATTAAATGTTAAAAGTTCCTCAATTTAAAAGAGAAAAAATATCTTGCACAGTGCTTAAAGCAACACAGTTAAAACATTTTAAAATACCACTTTGAATTCTTACAGCTGCCTCAAACCTAAAATAGATTCACTACAGCTTTACTTTACTGTGTGGTACACACAAAAATGTCTCATGGCTTCAGTTATAAAACATTTTCTTTACCCTTTAATTTTTTTTGAATACCATAGCACTTTGTAATAAGATTGCTCTAGTTTAGGAATTACTGCTGTAAAAACAGATTCACTCTTTAAAGACTTAATTTCCTTCCCATCTGTCACTTTGTACTGCAGATAGTGATCAAAGTAAAATAAACTGAAGTATACAGGCAGCCCTCCCGTTATCCTGATGTTTAGTTTAAATTTTGCTGCTCTATTAGTTTTTTATTTAAACAACAAGGCAATTAATAAGTATTCGCTGCCCCAGGTGTTCAAGTACATTCATGGCCTGGTAGTTAAAGTCTTAGGATTTTCTTCTTTTATCCATTTATAACTGTGCATGTACCAGTAAACAATCCCCGTCAACTGGAGCAGGCCATCAGGGAGACAGCACATTTTATCTTAGGAATTACACTGCAGTGTTACTTCGGAAATAAACAGGTTAATACTTCTGTTAAAACAATGGACAAAGTAATTTCAAACAAACACATTAAGCACAGTGCAATTTCTAGGCCTTGGTGATCACATAACAGACCAGGCTGCAACAGCACAGTTGTAGATGGGAGGGTTGCAGGAGAAGCAAGTGCCACAGAAATTAGTAACTGTGGAACTGTACACATTTCGCATATCAAATCTTGTGCAAAAGCAAGTCAACAGTATAACTTTCACAGCCTGGCCTGTAACATGTAGATAAAAAATAAGTGTGTTTGGAACACTTATTTAGAGGTTAAATAATAATTTAAACATTAACATTTATTTTGCTGCAAAATGTAAACAAATTGGGCAGTAAAATTAACATAAGCCATGGTTATTTAAAAATAGAAACAGAAAATGAATACTGGCTTCAATGATGCAAATACCAAAATAGAGATACTAAGAAAAAGCTGAATTTATCAGGCTGACTGGGAGGAATCAATGGAAATCCAACAACTAACTGTTCATCATGGGAAAAAAAGACAAAAAATGTACAGGTATGACTAATGAAGATAATTTTTACTAACTACTGGGTGGAATTACCCTTTGTTTCAAGAGTGCAATTTCTATTTTCTAAACCTGATGCTGTACCATCAAACCCTATCAATTTACTGTTTTCTTTTCTTTACAAAAAGTGTAGCACTTCACTGCAGTGTGTTATCTGCCACATTGGCCTTCAGTATACTTCAACATTTTACTATTATAGGACTTTGATTATTAGATGGGCAGAAATTATCACTGTCATATTGAGTAAGTGTGAATTGTGAAAGCACGACTATGGCTAAGAGTGTAGAAATCTGGAGGCAACCACTGAAAATGGATCAAAATAAGAGTAAGTTATTAAAGACTAGTTTTGTGATGGAAGAAAGTTAAAATATTTACCCTACACAAAAAAATGGTTAGTGGAGTCCATCTGCAATATCTTGCCAAGTATAATCCTTCCACTCATGAAATGTAAGCTAACATTCCAATCGCACCTCATTGCTATTACTATATACAGTGACTTGGCCTAGATAAGAACAGGCACACAAGCCTCACCCTACTAGTGGAAATATTTACTGTGCTTAGGCCAATTATCAAAGTTACTCCATTGGAAACCCTGAGAGTTAAAAATATGCTTAATTGAAAAATCACAGCCTGAAATATAATGCCTATTTCCAGTACTTTGCTTATCTGGGAGGAAGCAAAACCCAACCACAAAGTAGAGCATTCAAAAGATACTATTGTGCCACAGTACAGAGGGCAAATGAATCCAATGCAGAATGGCCTTCAGTGTTACAACATAGGCACTTGATCTCCCCTTCTGCCAAAACTATAGGGACATGAGCCATTTACTACACATAGGTCTCTGAATCAATATCTTTTAGTCTGTCATTCTATGAGAGTTGGATTAAATAAAAAAGGAAGCCAGGAAAGGCTACCTGTCTAACCCTCAATCCATTCAGCAATGTTTCCTATCTACCTCTTTGTTTTGTTGTTGTGCTATACTGTTCCAACTACTATTAGGAAATAACATTTTGCAGTGTAGTGTAATTGGTAACAGCTGTATATAATACAGTAGTCCATATAAAAGGCCAGGGATAACTGCACTTGTGTGTTGACACAGTCACCTTGTTGGGAATATCTACTGGATAACTTCTTTGTTGATCAAAGTTGCAGCTTGACTATTTACACTAAAAATATGTATAAATTGACTTTACATGCAACATAGATATCTTATGGATTGTAGCAATGATCACTGATTAAATGAAAAACCAAGGTCAGTGACAGGAGCCTGTAATAGAAGTTATGCCCCAAAGATGAACAGAGTAATCTATTGCAAGGGGAACTGTGGTAGCTGAAGTGTTCTTTATAAACTCTTTTCATACATACATTATCTATTTAAAGCAATTATCACTAATGTCTGAAGATGCACCATATTCATGTGTTTTGCACACACTTCAAAATTACAACCTGCATCTCAAACATCAATGGCATGTCTTTACTACTAACAAGTAAACCCCTATTTTCAGTCCCTTGCTACCTGCCCTCACCTTCATGTAAAATATCCAGAACTTTTTGTAAAAGAGTAAAAAATCACTACAAAGGTTTGCACTCATTCTGCCCAATTTAGATATCAGTTCAAACAACATGAATACTGCCTCTGAAGTACGTCAAACTACTCCAGTTCCTCATGGTTTGTAGATAAAACAACTAGCTTAGTTGCTAACACAGAATTTCAAATGTTACAACATATATCTTCCTCATTGTATTAGGTTGTTTTACTTTCATCTGGGGAACTTAAACAGAAAATGCAGCTATTATCTTGGTTCCTTAATTAAGGGGGAATATTGTGCAACACTTCATATATAAATACATGAAAGCAACTAATGCTCACATTGTGTATTGACAAGCAAGATATATCTGATTTGTGATTCTCTACATAATATTTTTAGTTGTGTCGTGATGTGGTAAAGCAGGTTTCCTGACCCATACAAATTCAAATTAAATCCAGTTGTTCAAAGGAGAACGATAGATTTCACTAAGGGAGAGATGGGGCATTTAGACAAAGACAAAAAATGCATTTCTAACATTTCATTCATACAAAGCCACATGTGAACAGCATCAATCTGAGCAATATACATAATCTTTATCATTCACCTGTTCAGTTCTTACTGGAATCACTTTTAAAAACAGCAAAAAAAAATGTAAAATGTCCATGCAGACAACCATGTTTTCATGTGTAAAACAATGTGCAATTTAATATGTTGAAAATTTTTATATTTTCATCTACAGTACCACAATCATGATTTAAAATTCTTTTCTGATTTTCATTCTCTTCATTCTCCTCTTGGGATGAGGAATTGTATACATGTCTTTAAAAGCACTGCTATGTGTAATCACAGAAGTAAAGTGGTTTTCTCTTCTTTCAAACCCATCTGCATTAGGAAATTTCAGAAAGATTTCAGAAGGAATTAACCAACAGAATCCCGTGAACACTGGTTCTTTAAAACCACCACTTAGTCCATATGAAACTCTCGTAGCTAATCTTCAGGTAATACAAACGTACAAAGTCATCACCAATCCTAGTCCTTTTTCCTGAAGATGTTCTTTAAAATACTCAGGTGTGCATTTCCATGTCTTTGATGGAATTTCATAAAAACCATGCAGTATGGAAACAGCCACAGCGACGGTGAGGATTCATAACATAATGAGAAAGATAAAACTTGATATGCAACATATCTTAAAAAGGAGGATATTTCCCCCGAACAATATCTTCCTTCTAAACGTTGGGCCATGTTTAGAGCTTTTCAGATGAAGGAATCCAGATGTAGGGACCAGACTGTTCTTCAATGACCTGTTTAATTTTGTTGTAGATCTCCTCTAATGAATCTCCCTGTACAATGGCTGTGGAAAAGAAAAATAATACTGTATACAGAGCAAAATACTGCAATTGTTGGAAACGTGCAACAAAAATAGACTTGCTGTGTGTTTTAAGCAATCAGCAGCACTGGAGAAGAGTCGACCTTTCAGATTTACACACCAAAGCAAAGCAATCAGAGATTGATGAGCATATTAATAGGAAGTGGGAGTGAACAAATGTGAAAAATAGAGAGGAAGTTTCAATGTAATGATGTAATAAAGCACAAATCAAGGAACAGAACAAACAGAATGAAAGAAATAAGCCATTGAAACAAAAGGGAGTGGCGGCAAGAATTACGTAGAAGTGAAAACATGGAAACAGGCCTTTCAATCTAATCAGTCCCTTTTAGTGTCTATCTACTACAGGTGTAGTCCTAATCTCGTGCCAAATTCCTTAATTCGCTTTTCCCTTAACTACCCTTCTAGTGTATTTTTAAATGTCGACATAATCTTGCTTTAATCAACAACTCTAGTAGTGCACTTCACACCCTCAAAAAAAATTCAAAGCTCAATCCTAAATTTCTCAAAATCTGTCTCCTTTTTGTTGACCTTTTAATCACTGGAAACAGTTCCTGTCTACTGTCCCATTCTTCCATAACTTTAAACAACTCTATCAAATCACCCCTAAATTTCCTCTGATCTAAAGAAAACAGCCCCAATTTTTAAAGTTTTTCTTCATATTTTGTAATTCCTTATAACCAAGCAGCATCTTAATAAATCTGCAATGAGCTTCCTCTATTGGCTGAGCATCCTTCCTATAATGAGCAGCCTAGAACTGCACACACTGCTCCAGGTACATACTAGTCTTTCTAATGTTTTACATAGATCCTTGACTCATATTTAGTGGGGGTAAAATTCAACTTTGGTAAGATTGCAAAAATGAGAGGTACCAGATCAGCTGCTCATTATACTCACCGCCCATTTTCCTTTCTGTAAACCTCAATGGAAAGGAAAATTGGACAAACTGTATACAGTTGGCCAATCTGCTGCCAGCCATTTTGTGCCTGTACCAATCTTGAATTTTATCCCAAATACCTCGATATAAAACCCAGTGTTCCGTTAGGTTCCTTTATGGCCTATCCAATCGAGGAACTGCTTTTTAAGTCTTGTAAACCTTAATCCCCCTCTTCCATATCACCCAGCTTTTCCCCCACTCTCAAGTATAATTATTTTATTTAACCAAAATGTACCACATCACGCTTATTGATATTGAATTCCATTGGCCACCTTTTCGCTCATTCTGCCATCTTACCAATATTTCCCTTAGAATCATAGAAAGTTTAAGGCACAGAAAGAGGCTTCTTGGCCCAATGTGTCTGTTTCGGCCGAAAAATGATCCACCTATTCTAATCCCACCTTCCAGCATTTGGTCCGTGGCCCTGCAGATTACGTCACTTAAGCTGTATATCCAGACTCCTTTTGAATGAGTTGAGGGTTTCTGCCTCAACTACTCTTTCAGGCTGTGAGTTCCAGACCCCCCACCACCCTCTGGATTCTACCAAACACTTTAAATCTATGCCCCCTCATCACTGACCTCTCTGCTAAGGCCCTTCACCTCCACTCTATCCAGGCCCCTCAAAATTTTGTACATTTCAATCAGATCTCCCCTCAGCCTTCTCTATTCCAAGGAGAACAATCCCAGCCTATCCAATCTTTCCTCATAGCTGCATTTTTCCAGTCATGGCAACATCCTCGTAAATCTCCTCTGTACCCTCTCTAGTGCAATTACATCCTTTCTGTAATGAGGTGACCAGAATTGCACACAGTACTCCAGATGTGGCCTAACTATTGATTTATACAGTTGTGGCTTGGAACTTCCCCAGGTTTTAAATTTTTCACGTTTTTCCTTATATATGTTTTCCCTTCCTTCCCCCTTTTTCTGATCATAATAATATACTTGTTACACAGACTGAAAGACTAATGAGGAAGTGCTGGAAATGACTGAGAAAAGAGGAAATTAGTGCATAATATCAAAGAGAGAAAGATACAATAGTTCGGTCACATCATTAGAGCAAAAGGTTGGCAGAGACAATTATTGGAAGGAAATATCAATGGAAGACCTAGGAGAGGGAAGCAGAGAAGAAAATGGATGACAGATAGAATGGACTGGATGCAGTTGGTCTATGCAGAATGTGTAAGGACAGCACAGGGCAGACAGAGGTGGAACAATTTAGAATTTAGAACATTACAGCGCAGTACAGGCCCTTCGGCCCTCGATGTTGCGCCGCCCTGTGAAACCATCTGACCTACACTATTCCATTTTCATCCATGTGTCTATCCAATGTCCACTTAAATGCCCTTAAAGTTGGCGAATCTACTACTGCTGCAGGCAGGGCGTTCCACGCCCTTACTACTCTCTGAGTAAAGAAACTACCTTTCACATCTGTCCGATATCTATCACCCCTCAACTTGAAGCTATGTCCCCTCGTGTTTGCCATCACCATCCGAGGAAAAAGACGCTCACTATCCACCCTATCTAACCCTCTGATTATCTTATATGTCTCTATTAAGTCACCTCTCCTCCTCCTTCTCTCCAACGAAAACAACCTCAAGTCCCTCAGCCTTTCCTCGTAAGACCTTCCCTCCATACCAGGCAACATCCTAGTAAATCTCCTCTGCACCCTTTCCATAGCTTCCACATCCTTCCTATAATGCGGTGACCAGAACTGCACGCAATACTCCAGGTGCGGTCTCACCAGAGTTTTGCATAGCTGCAGCATGACCTCGTGGCTCCGAAACTCGACCCCCCTACTAATAAAAGCTAACACACCATATGCCTTCTTAACAGCCCTATTAACCTGGTTAGCAACCTTCAGGGATTTATGCACCTGGACACCAAGATCTCTCTGTTCATCTACAGTACCAAGAATCCTCCCATTAGCCCAGTACTCTGCATTCCTGTTACTCCTTCCAAAGTGAATCACCTCACACTTTTCCGCATTAAACTCCATTTGCCATCTCTCAGCCCAGCTCTGCAGCCTATCTATGTCTCTCTGTACCCGACAACATCCTTCGGCACTATCCACAACTCCACCGACCTTAGTGTCATCCGCAAATTTACTAACCCACCCTTCTACACCCTCTTCCAGGTCATTTATAAAAATGACAAACAGCAGTGGCCCCAAAACAGATCCTTGCGGTACACCACTAGTAACTAAACTCCAGGATGAACATTTGCCATCAACCACCACCCTCTGTCTTCTTTCAGCTAGCCAATTTCTGATCCAAAGCTCTAAATCACCTTCAACCCCATACCTGCGTATTTTCTGCAATAACCTACCGTGGGGAACCTTATCAAACGCCTTACTGAAATCCATATACACCACATCCACTGCTTTACCCTCATCCACCTGTTTGGTCACCTTCTCGAAAAACTCAATAAGGTTTGTGAGGCACGACCTACCCGTCACAAAACCGTGCTGACTATCTCTAATGTACTTATTCTTTTCAAGATGATTATAAATCCTGTCTCTTATAACCTTTTCCAACATTTTACCCACAACCGAAGTAAGGCTCACAGGTCTATAATTACCAGGGCTGTCTCTACTCCCCTTCTTGAACAAGGGGACAACATTTGCAATCCTCCAGTCTTCCGGCACTATTCCTGTCGACAATGACGACATAAAGATCAAGGACAAAGGCTCTGCAATCTCCTCCCTAGCTTCCCAGAGAATCCTAGGATAAATCCCATCTGGCCCAGGGGACTTATCTATTTTCACACTTTCCAAAATTGCTAACACCTCCTCCTTGTGAACCTCAATCCCATCTAGCCTCGTAGCCTGAATCTCAGTATTCTCAACAACATTTTCTTTCTCTACTGTAAATACTGACGCAAAATATTCATTTAACACTTCCCCTATCTCCTCTGATTCCACACACAACTTCCCACTACTATCCTTGATTGGCCCTAATCTAACTCTAGTCATTCTTTTATTCCTGATATACCTATAGAAAGCCTTAGGGTTTTCCCTGATCCGATCCACCAATGACTTCTCGTGTCCTCTCCTTGCTCTTCTTAGCTCTCCCTTTAGATCCTTCCTGGCTAGCTTGTAGCTCTCAAGCGCCCTAACTGAGCCTTCACGTCTCATCCTAACATAAGCCTTCTTCTTCCTCTTGACAAGCGCTTCAACTTCTTTAGTAAACCACAGCTCCCTCGCACGACAACTTCCTCCCTGCCTCACAGGTACATACTTATCAAGGACACGCAGTAGCTGCTCCTTGAATAAGCTCCACATTTCGATTGTTCCCATCCCCTGCAGTTTCCTTCCCCATCCTACGCATCCTATGACAGTCAACCTTCTGGGAAGATGGCACCAACGAACAAACAAATATACTTCTGCCTAATCTTTCAGTTCTCATGAAGGGTACAAACCAAACAATTGACTGACTGATCTATGTACTTCTAGTATTTTCTGGTTTTGTTTATTACTCCTGTACTTTCAAACATGAGCTATGGTTCAGTCTAGAGTTACTTACCAGCCTATAACATGCAATGAATTGAGCAAATATTAGAGCTTTTAAAATAAATGCTGCAATTGCCCAAAAATAGTCACCAGACTCCAAGTTGGCTGTTGCATCTAATCTACATCTATTTTGATATGACGTTTACAATTATAGCATCATTGATGGCTGGACAGGTATGATTTAGAAGACAGTGTTTTTTTTTAAGCAAACATATTCTCCTGAGGATTTCACAGCCTGGCAATGGTGGGCTCTCTCTTTACAACAGGAATTCCACTGGGAGCCTGTCATGAATGGGATCCATTTGTGTTGGTGGAAGTCTCAGCCCTGAAACACTGCCACTGAGAAGATTATCCCGGCTATAGTTTCTTATTAGTGCTTCAAACTCATCCAGTTAACAAATTCAAAGCATTCCTCCAGGTGGAAGTCTCAGTTCAGTTAAACCTGTTAAAATGCAGGAATCATAGAATTGTTGCAGCACACAAGGAGACCACTCGTCCCATCGTGTCTGCACCGGCTCTCCAAGTGAGTAATTCACTTAGTGCCATTCCCCCCCCCCCCCCCCCACTTCTCCCCATAACCCTGTACATTCTTCCTTTTCAGGTAACTAATTCCCCTTTGAATGCCTTGATTGAATCTGCCTCCACCGCACTCTCTGGCAGTGCATTCCAGATCCTAACCACTCGCTACGTGAAAAAGTTTTCCTCATATCGCCATTGCTTCTTTTGCCACTTACCTTAAATCTGTGCCCTCTTGTTCTTAATCCTTTCACGAGTAGGAACAGTTACTCCCTATCTACTCTGTCCAGACCCCTCATGATTTTGAATATATCAATCAGATCTCCTCTCAGCCTTCTCTTCTCTAATCTATTTTCGTAAATGAAGTTCCTCATCCCTGGAACCATTCTCGTGAATCTTTTTGGCACTCTCTCCAATGCCTTCACATCTTTCCTTAAATGCGGCGCCCAGAACTGGCGCAATACTCCAGTTGAGGCTGAACTAGCATCTTACACAAGTTCAACATAACCTCCTTGCTCTTGTACTCTATGCCCCTATTAATAAAGTGTAGGCTACTGTATGCTGACTGCTCTCTCAACCTATCCTGCCACCTTCAATGACTTATGCACATATACACCCAAGTGAATCACTTCACATTTCTCTGTATTGAACTTAATTTGCCAATTGTCCTTCCATTCCACCAGCTAGGCTATGTTCTTCTGAAGTTCTATATCAGGGTTGTCAAATTTTCTCGTGACTTGCCCTCCAATGATTTTAAAAGGTAGCAAATTACAGGAATACACCTACCTGTGAAAAACTCTCCAAATTCCTGCTCCAGCTTCAATGCTTTATCAAAGGTTTTGGTTGCTTGTTCTTCAGTTTGTCGTTTATTCATCTCCCTATTAAAACAAAGCTCAAAGACTTGTATTCTTTCTGGATCTTTTGTGTATGGTTAAAACAACAATTACTTGAATAGTTTTATGTGAAAGTCCTAGTAGTTTGCTCTTTCCATTACTTTCAACAGGAAGACATTGGCTGAGAAGTTTGATTGCATCTCAAACAGCAAGCAGGATGGAACACACACCCAGAGATGTGAAATTGGTGCTGGAATTTCATCATATTTTAGGTGCACAGCCAGTGCTCCCCACACTGTTCACCGGCCGCATGTCAGTTGGGGGATGGTGGGCCAGTGAAGCAAACAATTGGGCGTCACCAGTAACCAGTACCTCTTAAAAGGTCAGCAGTTGCTGGCAGGATGCCCAGTGCAACTGGTATTTCCTGTGTATGCTCATCATGCTTCTTCAGATGCTTGGGGCCTTGAAGTCAGTCCCATTCTGGTTGAGACAACACAAACACTTCTGCACACAGAAATAGCTGGGAGAAGTATAGATTGGGCTCTAAAGTTCTCTGATGCTTCTTTAGAGGCCCTGTTCCAGTCAGTGGACAGCAGGAGAGAGATCTTGTTCTCCCCAGGAGGCAGAAAGCCCTCCAGGCAACAGCTGCACCGCCAGTGGGAAGAGGCTGCGGAGCAAGTTAATGCCAGGAGCCTCCCAGGACATGGCTGCATTACCAAAAGATGTTCAAATGATCTCATCAGTTTTCAAAGTGAGAATACTACCCTCTCATTCTGCTCACATTCTTATCTGTCACTGCTTCTCATTCGGACAGCCATGGCTTGGTTGATAGCACTCTCACCTTTGAGTCAGAAGGTTGTGGATTCAAGGCCCACTCCAGAGCTTGAGCACAAAACTCTAGGCTGACAGCCCAATGCAGCACTGAGGGACTGCTGCACTGCGGAAGGTGCCATCTTTTGAATGAGATGTTAAACTGAGGTCATGTCTACCCTCAATTGGATGTAAAAGATGCCATGGCACTATTTCAAAGAAGAGCAGGGGAGTTATCTGCGGTGTCTTGGCTAATAGGAGCAGGAGCTAACTACAGCAGGAGGATACAACTGACATCTTTCCACTGGCAGCACAGCTGTTAACCTGGAGGGCTTTCTACCTCCTGGGAACAAGAAAATCTCCTTCCTGTTGTCCACTGCCTCCAACGTGGCATCCGAGAACCCGGGGGCCCAATCAGTACTTTTCACAGATATTTGTCTTCAGAGGCATTTCCTTGCTGTCTGCTGCCAGGGCGCACATCCTTATCCTTGTGGAAGAAAATGTACTCGACATCATGAGCTGGGAGGCAGCCCTGGATATGGTAAGTGGTAATGTTGGAGTTGTTATCATGCACTGACACTCATCTTTTTCTGTTCTCTCACCCTTTACACTCTGTAATGACAACCTTCAGTTGCTTTCACTGGTCACTACTACTTCTGCTCTCCATTCATAAAAGCCAACCCTTCACTTTTTTTTTCATGTCAGGTGCTGAAAATATGCAGACATTCCTGCCTCAAGGGCAGCTGCCTTGAAGATGCACCATTATTCCCTCTGACACCAGCAAACACAAGACTGGCATCTCACATACTTTAACTACTAGGCTAGAGGGGGGATATTCATGTGGAAAATCACCAGAACGTATACAGCAGTGAGGGCAGGGGGAATAGGGCACTGCAGCTGCCAGCTTGCTGGAGGGTGAAATCACATACTAACTTTGCTGGAGATGACTCAGTTGCTGACTTCAAGGGCCCAAGCATCTAAAGAAGCATGATGAGCATACACCAGGAAATACGAGTTGCACTGGGTAACCTGCCAGCATGTTTGTGCATAATGGCTCAGAGCAAGGAGGAATTCAGGTCCAACTTGTGCAGGTACGTGCACAGCATGGACATGGAGCTGACCACTTGGTCCATGATGCAGCCTTCACTGACAGCTCGCTCTGTTGTGGTCCCATGTACAACTGAGAACCAGGCTGAATATAAAAGGTTCAGAGGGGAAATGAAAAAGCAAATAAGAAAAGCAAAGAGACAGTATGAAAAAAAAGAGACTGGCAGCTAATATAAAAAGAAATCCAGAAGTCTTCTATAGTCTTCTAATAGTAAAAGGGTGGTAAAAGGAGTGGGGCCAATTAGGGACCAAAAAAGGGATTTACACATGGAGGCAGGGGGCATGGTTGAGGTATTAAATGAATACTTTGCATCTGTCTTTACCAAGGAAGATGATGCTGTGCCGGTCATGGTGAAAGAGATCGTAATTCAGACACTTGAAAGGTTTAAAATCAATAAGGAGGAGGTATTGGATAGGCTAGCTGTACTTAAAAGTTGATAAGGCACCAGGACCAGATGAAATGCATCCAAGGATACTGAGGGGAGACTGGAAATTGTGGAGGCACTGACCATAATTTTCCAGTCTTCCTTAGATTCAGGGGTAGTACCAGAGGACTGGAGAATTGTAAATGTTACACCCTGTTCAAAAAAAGGGTGTAAAGATAAGCACAGCAATTACAGGCCAGTCAGTTTAACCTTGGTGGTGGGGAAGCTTCTAGAAACGATAATTCGGGTCAAAATTAATAATCACATGGGCAAATGCAAGTTAATTAGGGAAAGCCACACAGATTTGTGATGGGCAAATCGTGTTTAACTAACTTGCTGGAGTTTTTTGATGAGGTAACAGAGGCGGTTGATCAGGGTAATGCTACTGATATGGTGTACATGGACATCCAAAAGGCATTTGACAAAGTGCAACACAACAGACTTGTGAGAAAAGTTATAGCTCATGGAATAAAAACAGCAGCAACATGGATACAAAATTGGCTTAGTGACAGGAAACAGAAAGTAGTGGTGAATGGATATTTTTCGGACTGGAGGAAGGTTTGAAGTAGAGTTCTCCAGGGGTCAATGTTAGGACCTTTGCTTATATATTAATGACCTAGACCTTGGTGTACAGGGCACAATTTCAAAATTTGCAGCTGATACGAAACTTGAAGCTGTGAGGAGGATAGTGTAGAACGCCTAAAGGACATAGGGGGTGGAATGGGCAGACAGGTGGCAGATAAAATTTAATGCAGAGAAGTGTGATGTAATTCATTTTGATAGGAAGAATGTGGAGACAATATAAAAGGGTGCAATTCTAAAGGGGGTGCAGGAGCAGAGGGCCCTCAGTGTATATGTGCATAAATCATTGAAGGTGGCAGGACAGGTTGAGCGAACGGTTAATACAGCATCCTTGGCTTAATTAATAGTCGCATAGATAAGCAAGGAAGTTATGTTAAACTTGTATAGAACACTAGTTTGATCTCAACAGGAGTATTGTGTCCAGTTCTGGGCACCATACTTTAGGAAAGACGTGAAGGCAGTAGAGGGAGTGTAGAAAAAATTCATAAGAATTGTTCCAGGGATGAGGAACTAAGGTTATGTGGATAGATTGGAGAAGTTGGGACTGTTTTCCTTGGAGAAGAGAAGGCTGAGAGGAGTATTGATGGAAGTGTTCAAAATCATTAGAGGTGTGGATAGAGTAGATAGGAAAAAACTGTTCCCACTGGTAGAAGGATCGAGAACAAGAGATCACTGATTTAAGGTAATTGGAAAAAGAACCGATGGAGACAGGAGTAAAAACGTTTTCATGCAGCGAGTGGTTACAATCTGGAACGCACTACCTAAGAGTGTGGTGGAGGCAGGTTCAATTGAGGTATTCAAGAGGGAATTGGATTGTTATGTGAAAAGGAAGAATGTGCAGGGCTATGGGGAGAAGGCAGCGGAGTGGCACTAGGTAAATTGCTCTTTTGGAGAGCCAGCGCAGATATGACAGGCCGAATGGCCTCCTTCTGTACTGTAACAATTCTTTGATAAATTGTTAACAGGAACATCACGAGTGCCACACCATTCCTGCATTCACACAGAAATGGAGGGGTGCTGAAGCACAATCCCAGGAGATTGGGCTTGGCTCCATGGGAAAGGCACGGGGCAGCATGTCTGCTCCTCTACCAATGTCCTTGATTGTGACATACAATCAGCTGGGCCAGACAGCCTCGGCCCACACTTAGATGCTACCAGTGTGCAGCCAGGGCCCTCTGGGCTGAGAGTTGCTTGTGGTTGTCTACCATGGCCACTTGAACAGTCCTCAATGGCTGTTCAGCAGCCTTCCACCTCCCATACTCTTCGCAGGAGCACTAGGATAGTTAAACAAGTACAAAAGACCGGCTCTACGGGACTACACAAGGGTGATCCTTAATTATTTGTGCTATTACTGCAATCGCTTAACAAAAAGTAACAAACATTATTCCAGAAAAAGATCTTCATATGTACAGATGGAATTGAGTAGCTTGATAAATTTGATTTTTTTTTTCCTGATTTGGTGTTTGTATTTGTAGTGAAGTGAGGGAAACACTAATAAGGCTGGACTGAAGGAAGACAATTGGATGAAGGTAGTAAGGATGGTAGCAAAAAGAATTGGGTTAGCTTACTGTATTGGGAATGGGAGGGATGGTTCATGTGAACCCTCTTGGAGGAACCGCTCACTGAGTGCTCTGGCCACCTACAAGCACTGGTGGTTCATGCTGCTCCTGCTCTTCATGCTGCTGTTGCCCTATTTTCTGCTCATTGTCCTCCTTCTGCTGCCCTTCAGATAGTGGCAAGAGCTAGTCCCCTATGATGGAAAAGCTCTGCAGCATGCAGATGACCAGTACTCAGGGCTGTACTGTAAAGCTCATTCCAAATGGTGCACAGGCAGAAGCGTTGCTTCAGAACACTGATTATCTGCTCCATGATGTTTCTGGTGACGGCATGGATCTCATTGAAAGCTAGCTCTACCCAGATTCCTGATGGGAGTCACAAGCGAAGTTTGAAGCGGATGCCCCTTATCACCCAATAGCCAACAGGCAACCTGACTGGAGTAAAGGCAGGAAGTACGAATCACGTTTGCTGCCAGAAAACCAGACACAGACCTGCATGATGAACTGCCATCACAAAAATGTTGGGCATTGAAAGGGTGGAATCCCTTTCTGTTCAGAAAGTTGCTGGGCTGTTGATGGGGAACATGCAATACAAGTGTAATCTATAGCACTGTGCACTATGTGAACAAAACCTAATGTTTTCTTGTCCTGCTTTTCTCCACTCATGACAGAGATGCAAGGCTCTCTCCTGGTATACAGCGCCTCAGTGTCCTCGCTGATCTATTCGTGGATTGAAAATGGCAGGATGCTGCTGGTGTCACCTGCTTCAGCCAAGGAGCCTGTTGTATAAAGGTTAAGGGCAATGGTAATCTTGACAGCCATTGGCAGTTGTGTCCATGCCCTGATTCGAGGCCAAAGTTGTGCTGCAAGCAACATAGCTCAGTGATAGCCTCCCTTATGAAGTGAAGGTGCCCAAGATATTGCCCCTCAGACACGTTCATGTAGGATAAATGCTTCCTGACGATCTGCTGTGGATATGACCTGCTGCGGATTGCCCTCCTTCTCCCCTTACACATCTTGTATTCTTTGCTGCTCCCCTTCATCCTCCACCCCCAAAACTGCCCTACCCATGACTACAGTCACACTGTTGTGAAGCCAGCTAAACAGTCCACAGTACCAGCAAAAACTTCTCAGAAGTCAGAATTATGTATTATGTCACAAAGGAAGCCGAAAAATACCCAGAAAAAACCCACAACTGTAAAATAAAAAGCAACTAACTTCAATGAGCCCTTTAAGGATCCTTCCTGCCCATTAGTGCCAAGAGTTGCTGAGTGTTTTTATCATATAGCGAGTCAGGTACTGGGGACTGATCAATGTCACAAGTGTAGGACCCTTATTTAAATATTTTATTAATCATTTTACATACTTCCTGTGCATACCCTGGACGCTTAAGGAGCAATTCAATCCAATATGGTGGGTGCGCAAATTGAGCATGTGCTCGCCATCAGCCATATTGGACTACTTAAGATGCCCATTTTGCAACTGAAAATTTGTTCAATACTGTTGAAATTCTAGGCCACTTAATTGTATCCAATTCTAAGAATTATTCTTGGGGATCACATAATTTCAATACTCGTCATAAATTAAGGGAATTTCTTTCTTCCTCGCTCTGACAACAGGTTGGCTGGAAGCTGTTTTGCTGATATGCATAAGTGACCGGCCTTTGTAGAGGTAGTCAGTGACATCCGAAGGAGTCCTGGCTACTATTCACTAAGCTGCAAGGTAACCGAAAAATATTCAGCAGTGCAGACTAAATGTATCGTGTCACCAGCAATTCCCAGTGCACGCCGTGATGTCTCTTGGTAAATAACTAAATTTTCCACTGGAGAAGGAATGGAGAATGCTGGAAGAACATTACTTTTAAATATAACAGAGAGCTCCTCCAGTGAGGAATATACAAGATCCTGCACGGTGAGTTGAGAGTGACTGCCCTTGACATCAAGGCAGCATTTGACCGAGTATGGCATCAAGGAGCCTTAGCAAAACTGGAGTCCATGGGAATTAGTGGGAAAACTCTCCGCTGATTGGAGTCGGGCCTAGCACAAAGGAAGATGGTTGTGGTTGTTGGAGGTCAATCATCTCAGCTCCAGGACATCACTGCAGGAGTTCCTCAGGGTAGTGCCCTAGGCCCAACCTTCTTCAGCTGCTTCATCAATGACTTTCTTTCAATCATAAGGTCAAAGTGGGGATGTTCGCTGATGATTGCACAATGTTCAGCACCATTTGTGACTCCTCAGATACTGAAGCAGTCCATGTAGAAATGCAGCAAGACCTGGACAATATCCAGGCTTGGGCTTATAAGTGGCAAGTAACATTCGCACCACACAAGTGCCAGGCAATGACTATCTCAAACAAGAGAAAATCTAACCATCTCCCCTTGACATTCAATGGAATTACAATAACTGAATCTGCAACTATCAACATCCTCAGGGTTATCATTGACCAGAAACTGAACTGGAGTAGCCATATAAATATCATGGCTACAAAAGCAGTTCAGAGGCTAGGAATCCTGTGGTGTGTAACTCGTCTGACTTCCCAAAGCCTGTCCACCATCTACAAGGCACAAGTCAGCAGTGTGATGGAATACTCTCCACTTGCCTGGATGGGTCCAGCTCCAACAGCACACAAGAAGCGTGACACCATCCAGGACAAAGCAGCCCTCTTGATTGGCACCCTATCCACAAACATTCACTCCCTCCACTACTGACGCACATTGGCAGCAGTGTATACCATCTACAAGATGCACTGCAGCAACGCACCAAGGTTCCTTAGTCAGCACCTTCCAAACCCGCGACCTCTACCACCTAGAAGGACAGGGCAGCAGATGCATGGGAATATCACCACCTGCAAGCTCCCCTCCAAGCCACACACCATCCTGACTTGGAACAATATCACCATTGCTTCACTGTCGCTGGCTCAAAATCCTGGAACCCCCTTCCCAACAGCGCTGTGGGTGTACCGACCTCACATGGACTGCAGCGGCTCAAGCAGGCGGCTCACTACCTTCTCAAGGGCAATTAGGGATGGGCAATAAATGCTGTCCTAGCCAGCGACATCAACATCCCTTGAATGAATAAAAACGGAAAAAAACTTTCACCTCCTTCAGACTGCATTTATTTAATTCTACATGAAGCAGCAAAATGTCACGGAAAACTTTTGAGATCCGAAAAGCATCATTCATTCCCATCTCCCAACAGCAATTGAGTGAAAGCTTCATGATGACGAGACATCAGTCAGTAGGATGATAATCAGTAAACCTAACTATTTTTCTGATTATTTAAATCCAAGGGACCAGATTAATGACAACTTTATAGAGAACAGGATAAATGGAATTACAATAAAAATAAGTCTCACTTGCAGCCAGACTGAGAGAATCTCATACTTACATGAGGGATTGCACGGATCTGGGTTTGATGAAAATGGCAATGGAATAGAGTAGTGCAAGCTGTAATCTCTTAATAGCATTCCCAGACACATCAAGTATGCAGTGTTTTCCCTACAAGGATGGAAGCAACAATCTCAATGACATAAATCCATTAAAAAATTAATTGTACTTATAAAATTAAAAGCACTATTTACTATGAAAATAAGGAAAGATCAGGATATGAAGAAATATATTGTTCCGTTTTCTGCTATAGGCAGTGAATCTTGCTGGGTCACGGCTCCACATACATCTTGACAGTAAGCACTGAATGGGGGCCAACAGAGGCAAGTTTGATGCTCCCTCACATAAGACACACCAGTGGAGATCAATTCGCTGGCATCCAAACTGATATTCTCCTCCCTCCCTGCTCCACTCAAGGACTTGAAGCATCCTCACCACTCTGTCAACTGAGATCAGCTAACTCATTATAGTTGTGGAATGAAACCTAGGACTTTCTTGGATCTGCATACCTGTCAACCTAGAAAACTAACAAAAAGATGACGAACAGACTCAGTACCATAGTGTGTAAAGTATTTACCCTTGGAGCGATGAAACCACAAGAAGCATATTTTTTGTGAAAGAGTAGTTTACCTGTTTAAGTGACAATTTTTCATGTGTTCAGGCTTTCATACCATAAGATACTGCCTATTATCTACCAGGAAAATCCCCTTGAGATCATACATTTCATGAGACATCTCTTCTAAAGTTCATTTATAAATTCAAACTTATTCTAAGACTCACTTGCGATTCTTTTTTTCCATTGTTCGCAGAAAATACTTTTCTATATGTTCAACACAAATATTTTCATCATCCGGTGTTAGAGTGAATCTGTATTTCTGCAGTGAAGAAAGCTTATTTGAACCCAAAAGAGGGGATCTTATGGGGAGTGTTCCATGGTGATGGGGAGTATCCTACTGTATGGATAGACTGCACTCCAATTTAAGAGTAAGGCAGCCCATAATGCCAATAGGCAATACATAACTTCTATTAAAGGTACAACTGTAGCAGTTAACCTTCCATTTAACTAGATATAAATTTTATTTTTGTAACCCTTAACTGTACTCACCCTCTCAGCTACAGCTCTAACAGACTGAATGCTGGTCCCATACAGATTGTCATTATATTGGCCAGCTTCAATGAACTTGTTGTCCTGAATGTCTTTCTCCATCTGTTCTCGGGAAGTTACAAAGTGATAATCCTGCCCATCAATTTCATTCTCACGTCTTGACCTGGTGGTGTCTGCAAGGCAGAGGAACAGCAGTGGATTAAATTATATTTCTTTTGATGTGCTGTGAATTACATAGAATATACAGCACTGAAATAGGCCTATTGGTCCGACCACTCCATGCTGGCATTTATGCTGCACTCATGCTTCCTTTCATCCTTCCGCATTTAACTATCAGCAGAACCCTTTATTCCCTTCTCCTTCATATGCTTTTCTAGCTTCCCTTTAATACATCGACACCAGGGTTGTCCAACCTTTTTGAGCGGAGGGTTGCATTACGATTTTTGCTTGGCCTGGGGGGGCCGGTGAGCAAACTTCAAAGATAAAGGCATTAAAAATTTATCTTACTAATAAAAACAACAACAAATGTGCATTTGTTGAAGAAGCTGTGAATGAGAAGATTTATTGACTTACTTTCTCATCAGTATATTGAAAACTGATTTAGTGACATACCTGGCATTGTTTTTGCTTGCATATGTAGTCAATCTCTGCCTGCACACTTGATGTAGCGATGCAGAGTATTCTGGATAGATATCCATCTGTCAGGAGTGATCTTGATCCCTCTCTCCGCCCGTGTTCTCCCCCCGCCTCTCTCTCACCCTCTGTCCCACCCCTCTCTGTGCCCTCTGTCTCCCCACCCCATCTGTCTCCTGCACCCCCGTCTCTGTCTCCCCCCAATCTGTGTTCCCGCTCCTCTCTGTGTTCCCCCTTCTCGCTGTCTCTCTCTGTCCCCCCTCCTCTCTCTCTCTGTTTACCCTGCCCGCCCCCCCCCCCCTCCACAATCTCTCTCCCTCTCCCACTCTGTCTGACAGTTGCACTGAGTGGGAGCACTCAGCACAGCAGCTTTGTGCTCGGTCAGTTTGTTTAAAAACATCGCACAGAACTTCACCGCTCAGCTGCTGAAGCAGGAATACGCTTCCCAACATCGGACAGATTCGGGGTTTTCCGGCGGGCTTTTAAAAAAAAGTCAGAAAACCCCAAATCTGTCAAAGTTGGGAGGCGCATTCCTGCTTTAGCAACTGAGCTGCAAAACTGACAGCACGATGTTTTTAAAAAGGCCAATCTGCAAGAAGACGACAAAGGGAAATTTCCAATTTCCAGTCACGGAGCCCTGGGGAGATTGAACAACAGCCCGGGTACAGTTTGCATCCGTGGGCCAGATGGAAACCTTTGGAGGGCCAGATCCTGGCCCGCAGGCATAACAACCCTGATCTATACTATTCACCCCAACAACTCTGTGGTAGCGAATTCTCACCATCTCTAAGAAGTTTCTTTTGAATTCCTTATTAGATTTCTTGGTGACTATTTTATATTGATGGCCTCTAATTTTGCTCTTCCACGCAGTAGCATTGGTGAAGCGATAGCAAAATGAGCAATGAAAATTCTAAGTTCCAGTGGGAATTAAGATTCAGTCACCCAAATAGCTGGATTCAGAATATATCCATCAAGACCATAAAGATTCCAGGTTCCATCCCGAGCCTCTGCTGAGGTAACTGACCCTAGCCACTTGTCTTCAGCACCCCAGACTAGGGTGGGGACATCAACTTCTCGTCATTCTTCAGTGACCCCTACCGGAAAGTGGATGTCAGGTGACGTCAAGGTAACCTGATGACATTACTTAAGCTTGCACTTGAGGAATGGAAATTTGTGCAAGATGCCAGAAGGTTGATAATGCCATGAAACTGAAACTTCAACACACTATGAGGTGGGTCCTACATTTTAGAGATAAAGGCTGAATACAAATTAAAACCAATCAGTGGGCCATATACAGTTGCACAACAATATCAGTCCTTCACACAAGAAACACAAGTTCCAAAAATGAAAAGAGAGTGCTCCCTAATACACAGAAAAGCAATTCTCTTCTCCTACACAAGACTGGTCACAGCTTTAATCCTGGTTTGGACACAAAATCTAAATGCAAGGAGAGCAGTGTAGTTGCCCTTGACATCAGGCAACATTAACCCGAGCATGGTACCACCAAAAAAATGGCTGGAGAGATCAGGAGAGCTTCTTTTTTGGATAGTTTCACTAAGAGATGGAATACCTTACCATCCATAACTTTTAAGAGGGAAATGGAGAAATATTTGAAAAAGGAATTTTTGTGAACAGGTATGGGGACAGTCAGGGGAATGGGATTAAGTGGAGAGTTCTTTCCAGAAGCTGCAACAGGTACAAAGAGCTAAATGGCCTCTTTCTGAGCTGTAAAGCTCGAAAAAGGCCATTAAATACTGGCATGCAGTGGAAGATTTTGGCCACAAGGGGTCCTCTGTTATACAGCACTTTATAGTTATGGCCTGTGCTGATTTATTTATTTTTTATTTAGAGATACAGCACTGAAACAGGCCCTTCGGCCCACCAAGTCTGTGCCAACCATCAACCACCCATTTATACTAATCCTACATTAATCCCATATTACTACCACATCCCCACCTTCCCTCAATTCCCCTACCACCTACCTATACTAGGGGCAATTTATAATGGCCAATTTACCTATCAACCGGAGCACCCGGCGAAAACCCACGCAATCACAGGGAGAACTTGCAAACTCCGCACAGGCAGTACCCAGAATCAAACCCGGGTCCCTGGAGCTGTGAGGCTGCGGTGCTAATCACTACGCCACTGTGCTGCCCTGGGGGGCATTTCTCTGTTCTTTTCATCCTCTTTCAACATGTATTTTCTCGGAGCTGTTCCAGCTCTGCCACCACAACTTCACTAGAAGTGCGGTGGAAATCCTATTGACAGCTTTTCCTTACACTTGATGAATTTGCAGCAGCAACACAGGAGCACATCTAAAGAAATTGGGGGCAGCGCAGTGGTTAGCACCACAGCCTCACAGCTCCAGTGATCTGGGTTCGATTCTGGGTACTGCCTGTGCGGAGTTTGCAAGTTCTCCCTGAGACTGTGTGGGCTTCTGCCGGGTGCTCCAGTTTCCTCCCACAGCCAAAGACTTTGCAGGTTGATAGGTAAATTGCCCCTAGTGTGGGTAGGTGGTAGGAGAATTGAGAGGAGGGGATTAATGTAGGATTAGTATAAATGGGTGGTTGATGGTTGGCACAGACTCGATGGGCCTGTTTCAGTGCTGTATCTCTCTCTCTAAATTCCTGGCCTTTGTTTCAAGCCTAGATTGAGCCCATTCATAGTCAATAAGTAGAGAATTTCTGTTTCAGATTTATATTTTTCGACCCATTCATGTAGCTAGCAAAATCAACACCCCACTTTCTGTATTGTCAGGTTTATGCTGGGTGTTAGCATAGCTTTCAAACTGGGGACCCTGGGGGGTACTTGATCTCATTGGATTTTTGTATTTCTATGTATTCTGTTTAGTTACCAGCACAGTATTCTATTATTACATACTAATAAAACATCTACTCCAGTAATAATTTGCATAGCTGACACTTTTGCATATTAGGACCAGGGATTCCTGGGAAAGTACCAATAGTTGTAGGGGTCCCTGTGGATTGTCTACATTTTTTTTGAAGTGGACTCGCAGCAGATTGTTAATGTTATATGAGGGCACCCCACAAAAGGTTAGCATGCAAATAAGTAGGAAGACAAATGGAATGTTGGCATTTATTGCAGTTCAGAGAAAGTTCACTCGGCTGATTCCTGGGTTGAAGGGGCTGTCTTATGAGGAAAGGTTGAGCAGGTTGGGCCTATACTCATTGGAGTTTAGCAGGATGAGATGTGATCTTACTGAAACATAAAAGATTCTGAGGGAGCTTAACAGGGTAGATGCTGCAAGCATTTTCCCCTCGTGGGGGAAATCTATAACAAGGTGGGGAGAAGACAATTGCCCACCTCCTTCTGGAATGTATCTTTGCAAAACAGGTGTGCAAAGAGATGCAGTGGTTTTTGTCGAGGTTCATCCCAAGCAGCTCTGTAACACAGCAGTCTGTGCTCTACGGGCTGTTCCCAGGGACGCACACCAAGATAAACATCAACTGCTGCTGGAGGACTATCAATTCGGTGAAAGACGCTCTTTGCTCTGCCCAAAACTTGCTGGTCTTCCAGCACAAAGCATTGTCCACGACCGAATGTTGCAGACTGGCACATTCCAAGGTCCAGGACTACGTGCTGAGGGACGCACTAAAGCTTGGGGCAGCCACGGCAAAGGCTCAATGGGGAAAGACCACTGTGTAAGGTCCCCCCACCAAGGTGAACTGAGGGGCTGAATCCATGGGAAACCCCTCGAACTGTACCCAAAAAATATTTGTTTGCTGTAAAATGTACATGGCAGGTAAAATGAAATTGAAGGGTTGTGAGGCAACTCACTCCTGTATTGAAGGAAACTGATCTCCTTTTCACTCTTTGTATTGTTTGACTTGGTGCTTTTTGGAACTGTTTTGTAGTGTATTTTTTTTTTACAGATTTTTCTGAATAAAGTATATTTTGGAAAATAAAAAAAAATCTAGAACCAGGGGGCACAGTTTCAAACTACACGCTGACTCCTGACAATGCAGAGCATGCACAGGGCGATCGCGGATGTCATCAGTGCGTGCGAACATTTACCAGTATGCTGACGTCAGCACGCAATGATGTCCTCACCCCTAAATAGCCGCGATCGCTGCTTCTATTCCCCGAATAATACCCCGCTCCCTCCTGCCATCCCCACTTCAATCGCCGCTTTCAATTTCCTGCTCCCGACTACTCACTGCTCCATCCCGCCATCCTTGCTTCAATCGCCACTTCCCCCCCACGGCCACTTTCTCCCGCCCTCGCCGCTCCCCCCCACCTCAGACACTCGTTCCCCACTTCCATCCCCAACAACCCCCCCCCCCCCCTCACTCGCTCCAGGCCTCGCCATTTCACCCCCTCAGCCACTCGCTCCAGGCCTCGCCTCTTCCTCCCCTCAGCCGATCGCTCCCGCCACGCTGCCCGCAGAAGCGGCAGGGGTGAGGAACAAGCCACCAAAGCGGCAAGGCAGGGAATGAGCGGCCGAGGGGTGACGGGGCAACGTGGGAGTGAGTGGCTGCAGGGTGGGAAGCGGTGAGGCCTGGAGCGAGCGGCCAAAGCGGCATGGCAGGGAGCGAGCAGCCGAGGGGTGGGGAAATGGTGTGGTAAGGGTGGGAGCAAAAGGCTAAAGAAAGGCAGCGGCGAGGCGTGGAGCCAGCAGACAGGCATGGGAGGGAGCAACGAAGAGAAGCACGATGGCAGGAGGGAGCAGGGTACTGATGGGGGTGGGATGGAGGCAACCATCGCAGCCATTGAAGGCATTTGGGATTAATTTGTTTATTTTTTGTGATAAACTGAGCTGCACCATCTTTATTATTGGCAGCTGCCTGAGACGTCGCAAGTAGTGATGTTTCAATGGATGAGGCTACATTTGCACATGTGCCAGTACTGCGGCATCTAGTGATTGTGTTGTCAGCAAACACAGCCTTCAAAATAAGGGGTCTCCCTTTTAAAACCGAGATGAGGAAAAATTTCTTCTCTCAGAGGATCGTTAATTTTTTGGAATTCTCTTCCCCAGAGAACAGCGGAGGCTAGATCATTCAATATATTCAAGGCTGGGTTAGACAGATTTTTGATTGACAAGGGAGTCAAGGGTTATGGGGGAGCAGACAAGAAAGTGGAGTTAAGGTCACAATCAGATCAAACATGATCTTATTGGATGGCAGAACAGGCCTGGAGGGGCTGAATGGCCTACTCCTATTTCTTATGTTCTTTATGTCTCTTATGTTTTCATGGGTTGAAAAAACACTTATTGAAGGTGCACAGCTCATTTTGTGGTCAAAATTCCAGTATATTTTGGTATTTTTCAAGTGTTTCTGAGCAATTGGTTTGGGGACCCAAGGTCTGAGGAAGTAAAGGAAGAACAGCAAAAGTACTGTGCATGAGAGTAAGGCAAAGTACCCAAAAGTGGAAGTTTCTAGGATAACTGATTTCAAAGAACAAGTTAGTTAAATGGCACATTACAAGATGAGATTTCAGAAGTGCTTACGTGGTACACAGGAACCAAACTTATTTGGGAACTCGGAGATCAAGTCGTCATTGATTCTGTCTTTCATTGGCCCCAGAATTATTATTGGCCGAGCATAGTGAACTGAAATTTAAAAACATCATTTACAGAGACAGCCTTGATTGAAACATCACACACAGGACCATTTATACTAAATAGCCTAAAACATCCACCCCCTCAACCACTGGCATACTGTGGCTGTAGTGTGCACTATCTACAGGATGCACTGCAGCAACTCACAAACATGCGACCTCCATCACCTAGGATGGGCAGCAGGTGCATCGGAACACCATCACCTCCAAGTTCTTCTTCCAAGTCACTTCCCATCTTGACTTGGACATAAATTGACATTCCTTCATTTATCACTGGATCAAAATTCTGGAAACCACTATCGAAAAGCACAGTGCTAGCCTTCAGCGCATGGACAGCACTGATTCTAGGAAAAGGCCACCAACAGCTTCTCAGGGCAACTAGTGATGGACAATAAATGCCAGCTTTGCCAGTGATGCTCACATCATGAGAATGATTTTTTTTTTTAAAGTGCTTCCTCAGCAAGAAGCTACCAGTGAAAATCCATGGATAACAACGACCAATCTCAAGCAGGATTTGATGAATTGCATATGGTTAAATAAACCATATGACATATGCCACAGAACTGATTTCTTCAACGAGTACCTCTCAAAACAAGAAACCTTTTTTTTATATAACGTTGCTTTCTTATTTTTCCCTTTTATAAGAACATCATGATATTTTGGAAAGTAACCCATTAGACTGAGCAAAGCAGTCCCTTTTGATAAATGAACTCACCAATATGTGATAACTTAGAAATTCCTACTGTGTAAAGGCTGTGCAGGAGAGATCCAGAAAATTGAGTTTGGGAACTTGCTCCTTTTCCACTTGCGCTGCACTTTGCATGAATTTTTTTGTCTGCAGTAGTGAGTCCTTTCACACAGACTACGTGAGAACTTTAGTTTATATTCAAGTATAATTCAAATCAGGTGTTAATGAAAATGCCCATGAAATTGATTTTTTTGCACCAGATGCACTAAGTTCACCAATTTGCTATTTCAAAATGGGCATTAAAAGAATTCAGTTTCTTACCTGTGGGGAAGGAATCTCAAAGTTGTATTATTCATTTATTTTTTACTACCATTCAATTATAAGCTATGAGGGCTGTTTTCAGTGCTCCCCTCTCACTGAATTTAATGGAAGAGGACAAAGAAGAAGAAGGAATTGATGTCTGAGATAACAGATTGTACCAGAGGTGAATTGCCCACATTATGCTACCAACTAATGCATAACTACCTGCCAATGGCAGAGGAGAACTACTTCCATGAGCTCTGGTTCTATAAGGAGGCAGTTACAGAGTGCTACCTGCTTCAAGTAGACTTGGAGCTGTAAGGACAGGACTGCAAATATACACAGAGCTCTCGACTGTTATGCTTCCAGGCTAGTAGAGGATTTAAAAAAAAATTCATACTGAGGATGTGTTGCTCACAAGGCCAGTGTTTACTGCCTGCCCCTATTTGCTTTTGAGAAGATGGTGCTGAACAACCTTGAACTGCTGCAGTGCGTGTGGTGAAGGTACTCACACAGTGCTATTAGGTAGGGAATTTCAGGATTTTGAAACAAGGGCCATGCAGGAACTGTGATATGTCCAAGTCAGGAAGGTAGGTGACTTGGAAAGAAACTTAAAGTGATGGTGTTCCCATGCATTTGCTAAACAATAGCACTCAAACTACCACAAAAATATCAGTCTAAATCTGAATTGAATAGGATGACACAGCACAGAAGGAAGCCATTTGGTCCGTCATGCGACCCTTTGGCAGAGCTATCCCATTATTCCCACTCCCCTTTCGAACATAATATTACAACTTTCTAGAAAGGAAGATCAATCTGAAAGTTTCTACTTACTCTCCAGACGTGTCACCGCTTCATAAGATAGAACAGTATCATCCTGACCCTCTATGAAGGCGGAAAATAGAAAAACATTACTATCAGCTGAAATCATCCTCATCAATTAGTCATCATCCTTCTCCCCTCCCCTCCTTTATGTATTTCCTATATAGTCTTGCTTAAATCTAATCTGCCAGATATTCATCTTAAGAAACAACTGGAATACAAAAGGAATTATATGTCAATCAGTGTTAGTGAAAGTTCATAATCTGAATGAAGGTAATGCAGAAAGTGTGGTGTAGTGGTAATGTCACTAGACTAGTGATCCAGAGGTCCAGGCTAATGCCCTGGGGACACATGTTCAAGGGAATTTAAATTCAATTAATTAATAAAAATCTGGAATTGAAAGCTAGTCTCAGTAATGGTGCCAATGAAACTATTGAATGTCACAAAACCCCATGTGGTTCACTAATGTCCTTTAGAGAAGGAAATCTTCCATCCTTACTCGGACAGGCCTACATGTGACTCCAAACCCACAGCAAATGGGTGACTCTTAAGTGCCCCCTGAAATTGCCTAGCAAGCTACTCAATTAAGAAAGGCAATTAGGGATGAGCAACAAATGTTGTGTCTGCGTGCGTTTCCTCCGGGTGCTCCGGTTTCCTCCCACATGCCAAAGACTTGCAGGTTGATTGGTTAATTGGCCATCATAAATTGCCCCTAGTATAGGTAGGTGGTAGGGAAATATATCGGGATAGGTGGGGATGTGATAGGAATACGGGATTAGTGCAGGATTAGTATAAATCGGTGGTTGATGGTCGGCACTGACTCGGTGGGCCGAACGGCCTGTTTAAGTGCTGTATCTCTAAAAAAAAAAAAAAAAATGCTGGTCTTACCAGGGACACCCATATCCCATGGAAAAAAAGTTTTACAGGTGTGTCTCTAGTGAGTGTTCCATGTTATGGCAGACTGGGGCTGGAACAAATACAAAGCAACAATGAACTGCATCTTTGTGAATTTCAGGACCAGACTGTGGACACCAGCACAGAATATGTGGGGAGAGCAGTCCAGACTGTCATGCTCACTGCTGGGGAAATGCATCAAAGTAAATGGTCCAAGTCAACTGCTCCATCCACCTCGATGAGACTGAAGCTGAAGACTCTAACTCTGTCCCACTCTGGTGACAACAAGTAGAGCTTGGGATTCCAATTTTTTCTTTAGCACTAATCAGGGGAATTAGGGCTGAGGTCCTGATTTTCTCTCCAACCATAAAATAGCTGAATAGTGGCCTCAGGATAAGCTGTGCAGGTGGTCAGTGTTCCCAACTGTCCCACCTGAAGACGGGATCTATGGAGACAAATGACCTGCAAAGGGAGAAGAAAAATAAATGAAGGAACCCCTAGGGGTTACTTACTGGAGCTGCTTTCACTGTCACTGGTGTTGGACGTCATACACTCTGCAAAAAAGCAAGGTGCCAGAGTTTCAGGTTATAAAAGGAGCAAACAGGTGGGCTGACTGTCCTTTGTAATGTGTTTCTGATTACAATGTACTGGCACAGTAACTTCCTGCACATTCCTAACACTGAATATTTTCAACTAGATTTGGAGAAACATGCTGATTGAAGACCTTAGTATGATTCTCAAGATTTTCTGTTTGCTGCAAAACTATCTGTTGCCCTGAGTGATGCAATTCGGGCGTCAGCAACAGGTCTAAATATAAAAAGCCCTCGGGTATTCCCAGCCACTATCCTTTATTATTGTGAGGATATGATAGCATATCACCCACTCCTGTAGGCCGATAATCTAATGCAGAATGCTGAGCTTGTCCTGTGGTGCCATCCACTCCTCAGATGTTCACTTTCCTCCTGCACATCTAACATGTTGGTTAGTGCAGCAGTAAAGGAAAATTCACTTTCAGCTACCTGTGCACTTCCTGAATCATCCAGCACCTTCACCAGCTAGGCCCATCTGTTCTACCTGAGAAAACCTGGCAGAGGTAAGATCAAAAAACTGAGAGAAAGGATCCAAAATGAGGAGTTATTAGATGCTGATAGATAAGGAGTGAATTATCAGCTAGTTATATACAGTGTGTAAGTGATGTAATAACCTACAGCAGCACAGCTCATAGGGTAGAATCTGTTGAATCAGTAGATTTAAGCAGTTTCTCTTATGGGGAAAGCTGATATCAGAAAGCACTGCCGAAAATACCCTTAAAATTTGTTGATCCTAGAAGAACATTCCCACGCTTGGAGTATTGGAACATAGAGCAGAAATTTGATGGAGGAAGATCAAATGGATAATTATAAACTTGATTATTTCTGATTTGGTTTATAGCTCTGATTCCCTGAACTGCAGCACCCAATGGGCCATGCAATTTATGACAGGCTCCAGCCTATCAACTAGAATATCTGTAAAACTAAAAATCAAAAATAAAACTAAAAACTGATCCCTTTTTGATTCTCATTTTATAAACCACACAAATTATAAACTTTCACAAAAAGCTCTCCACTTAGACACAAACCTTACACACATTATCAATAAAACCAACACATTATATTGTGACATAAGTATACGTTATCAGTGATGTGGTTTAGATTACATTAAATCACTATTTTATATATATATATATATATATATGTGTGTGTATTCTGAATGATTCTGAATTTATTGTATAATTGAACAGCAAAAAATATTAACTGGTAAACTAATTTAGTTTGCAACACTGGGTCAACATATTAAGAAGCTAGGAGAGAGGGAGCCCTGAATAACTGGTCTAAAAATGGACTTGTGGCACTGGGAGAGTTAATAAGGTTACTTGAACTGACAGTGGAAGCGAAGAAATGAAAAGGATATATTAGAACAGATATTCAAATACAGATGCTTGTGATTTTTACATTCACAAATGTTGGTCTCTCACTTACTCAGGTTCTTCATCCCGTAATAGTCATCACTCAATCCAGGGAACTCCTGGATCCAATCACCGGACAGCAATAATTTAGAAATAACACAGAAACAAAAAGAGATATAGAAACAGAGGAAAGCAGTGAATTAGCAGCTGGACTCCTGCACAGTGATAGAGCAGAATAGAGGTAGCTATTGGGGCCACTGCAGCTAGTGATGAGTATTCCTGTGATTTTTAACTGCTCCACAACATTGAGACCATGGAATATTCAAGCAGAATTTTAAGGCCGTTAAATTGAAATTGCATTAAATGTATTTGGTGCTAATTCACATTGGGCAGACATGATATTGGACACATGGTGCTAATTTTTGGTAATGTTGTTTAAAGAATTACAGCCTAAAATTGTTAATTCTGTGAATATAGACCCCAACATCAGGTCACACTCTGCTCACTGTCATAGACAGCAAAACTTCAGTCTGGAACTGCTGAGGCCCCATTTGGTACAGTCCATGGAAAGCTGTTTGGAACGTTGGAACCATAGTGCCGGCATGTTAGTGTTTGCATCATACTGGGTTAGTGTTCATAGAATGCTGTTCCCTCTGACCAGACTTTACATAAGCCTACAGTTACTTACGGTCATGATCACCTGTGCGTTCCTGTACAATATTCTCTTTGCTCCTGTAGAAGGTAAACTTTCGAGACAAGAGGAAGCTCTTTTTACGCTTGGCTCTGGATGACTGTGAAGGAGAAGAGGATGGATGGAGGACATGGGAGGACGAATGGATGTTTCATTCATGCAAAACACATTGTAAATGTGGATCAGCAGTAACATGGTGAGCAAAACTCCAGATGAACAAGGTATTTTTGCTTTTGTACAGCCTGTGTCATCTCCTTTAAATAGCCATCCAAATTACTGACTGTAACACAGCTAGCCAGCCAAGTTTCATTAAACCAGTATTCCCTGTTACCTGTTGATATTCTCGGCTCTGCAACAGCACTGTGGCAGTGATCAACTCCTGGCCAAATGCACTCTATGGACTGAATTTTGTTGGGGCGGCAGGGACTCCAACAACAGGCTTGAAAGCCGGGGGCAATTCTGCCTTGGCTGTTTGGGGGTACCTGGCTGCATTATAGGCCAATTCAGCAACTAATTGGTTGCTGTCAAGGCTTCCATCCCTTTAAAGGACAACAGTCCCCGCCAGCTCTTCAGTCTCAGCAGTGCCACTGAGAGTGGTGGCCACTGCTCCGACTGCACCCAGCTGAGAGGACACAGCGATGGACTACATCCTCGCAACAAGGTGAGTGGGGTCTGGGGTTGCTGGAGCCAGTCAAGCAGGCCCCAATGAGGTGGGCGGTTGGTGAGGGAGTGTTTGCCATGGGGGGACGGCCAATGCCACCGGGGCCCCCTTTGTGGGCCACAGAGTGCCTAATTAGGAACCTTCCCCCCCCACCACCATCAAGCCTGCAGGGAAGCCGCCAGGGTTCACCAGGCGGTCTCCCCACATGGTGGAGGGCCACCAGCCGCTGATAAAATGCCAGTGACGGCAGGAAGAGGCCCTTAATCGGCCACTTAAGTGGCACAATTGACTTCTTGGTGTGAGGGACATCGTCACCTTCCTCCCCGTTATGATAAAACACCATGGTGGCAGGAGGCAATGGGCCCTCCAGCCTACTGCCTTCCCTCACCATTTTACATTCCCCCCACGCCAGCTCCCAGTCTCTCCCTACAGGGCTGGTAAAATCTAGCTCTACATTTCTGACAGATACCATATTCATGTTGACAGTTTGGACTGCACTGAAACTACAGTCTTGTATGTGCATATTTGCTGCTCGGGACATCTGCACATTATCAACAATTCAGGGACTGTGTAGTGAATATCTGCTTCAAATTAGTGATTTAGATGCTTGCGTGTCTATAAGGAGTGGGCAATTTTAAGAGTTCATGCTGGCAACAGCCAGCCTTGCCAACTGGCAGCACACACCAAAAACTCTAGCACACACCTACCAGGACTTTTCAACTATAGTCAGAAAATTAGCATTGTGCATGCTCAAATTAATGCGCTTATGGTAGGCAATCCTACCTGCCACCAGTGCAGACTTAAAATTATCCCAAGAATTTAGCCTTTGTAGTAGCAGATACAATATTTATATGGATCTGGGGAAATAACAAGGAAATCACAATATTAGGGAGAGACTGGGAGCCAGGGTGGGGGGAATGTAAATTGGTGAGGGAAGGCAGTGGGGTGGAATGCCCGTTGCCTTCCCGCCACCATGGCATTTTATCATCCGTTCTGATGAAGGGTCACTGACCTGAAACGTTAATTCTGCTTCTCTCTCCACAGATGCTGCCAGACCTGCTGAGTATTTCCAGCATTTCTTGTTTTTATTTCACCTGAATGTAGTCTCCAAGTTGTTAAAACGTGCCTCCCAAAGCAGAGTGGGCAGAGGTCAAGTTCTTTACTAACTTGTTGAAATTGATTGCCTATCCCTGAGCCTATGTCTGTACTGAGATGCCTGACTGGGACAGCACTAACTCAATCGAGAGACTCCCCCTCCCGCAGTGTTAGTTAATAGAAGCTGATACATATTTTACCTCAGATTTTATAGTCACTGCATCACCATACTTACAAAATTTAAAGGGAAATGTTTGAAATGATAACATTATAGGAAAAAAAGTACAAATGAAAACTATCCCAGACCAACCACACATTTCAACCATTGAGGTATTGGACATGTTGGTACCTCTGAGCACATTTAACTGAAACACTGAAGACCAATTTCAACCTTTTCCTTTCTGTTTAGTCTGAATTGCACATTCCAATTCCCACCAAAGCCACAATAGAAACTGCAGTCACACAAGGCAGAGGGAGTCATTCAGTCTTTTTCTGCCAATGTTGGCTGGAGTATCACCAGGATTGGAGTGCTGGAACATTGGAGGCAGGAAACTTCAGGAAATCCAACGTCAATCTCAAGTAGTAATATTAACTATGAATTACCAGACCTAGAAGAGCAGCAGTGACTACCTAAGATGTCTCAGTACTTTCTCCCCACCCCAATGGTGACAGCAGACTCCCGACCAACCCCAGCAAGAAGTATACCCCATTACTGGAAAACTCCCTTCCCTCAGTTAGTACGAATGTGGTCCGAGAAGTACAAGCCCAACCAGCACCCTCCACCCCCACCACCCAGATTGTATCAAAACCCCTGAGGAATACATCCGTGCAGAGTGCACCCCCACCCCCACACAGTACCAACATTCCCTGAATACATATACCCAGATAGCACCAACAACCCTTTAAGTGTACATCCCCCTATATAATACTAAACCCCTCTGAACAGTACATGCCCCAGAGGGTACTAGAAGCCCATGAAGTGCCAAACCACTCCCCCACCCCTTTTATGGTCTTGACCCAATCTACCTGTATAACCTCCTCCAGCCCTAGAATTTCTCCCCCCCAACCCAGGCCTGGAATAAACAAGAAATCAACTTTGGTGGGGTCTACTTTCCTTTGCTCTTAGTGAGAACATTATTGTGAGCTGGTCTGGGGTAAAACAAAATCTTTACATTGAAAACATATCACCATTTAAATCAGAATATTCAGACATAGCAAATGATAAACAAAATTGAAAATCATGAATATTAAATGATGTGAGCAGGTATCAGATGGATGGGAATGTGAAGGCAGCAAAACCATTTACTGTTGGGAATGTTGATCTGTGCTGTTTTAAAGGAGATTTCTTGTTAGCAATAAACATTCTAACAGATTAGAGTGACCCTCTATCAACAACAACTTGCATTTAAGTACCGCCATTAAATGTAGAAAGACATTCCAAGGCATTTCACAAGCTTCAGCAGACAAAAATGGGTGCCAAGACACAAAAAAGATAAGCAAGGATGATCAAAAAACATGGTCAAAAAGATGGATTTTAAGAAAAGCCCAAAAGAAGGAGGAGGAGAGGCAGAGAGGGAACTACAGAGAGTGGAGCCTAGTCAGCTGACCCCACAGCCACCAATGGTGGAGCAAAGGGAGGGAGGATGCACAAAAAGGCCAGAATTGAGGGAACAGAGATTTCTGGAAGGGTGGGGGAGAAATTCTAGAGTTGGAAGAGGTGACCGAGACAGAATGGGTCAAGATCAAAGGACATAAATATACAAGGATGTAAATTTTTAAAATGTGAGGTTTTGGGGTCCAGGAGCCAGTACAACTGTTACTGAATACAGTGACAGCCTTACACCACTTCCTGGGTGCAAACCCAACCTATTTTCTTTTACAAAAGGTCACATGTAAAACCACACATTCAAGCTTGGAATTGATGCAATCACTACCACATTATTAGCAGCTTTCTCTGTACATGCACACAGCTCTGTCATCACTAGCTATTCATATGGGCCTCAAAAATGAGCATTAAAACATTACACAGGACTTACTGAGATCTGCCAGGAACTGGATTTTCTAGATACAGTATTTCAAGCACAACACATGAATACCATTTAAGATGCAGACGCAGCATGACATTGTGGAGAATATTGAAATCATGTGAGTATGCCATTAAAAAGGGCTGTGGCCACTTGCAGTAAAATGGCCACATACATGGGAATTAAAATAGTTTTAAGCTCCTTCAAACCTCAAAATGCTTTCATCAAGTTATCAGCTCTTGCAAAGGCAACATAAGGATGAAGTAGTGACAGCCAAGAGCAAAAGAATAGAAAGGCCAACATGGAGGTACAAAACAGAATCTGTAGCAAATGTCAGAGGAATGGTGCTTCCCAACCCGTTTGATGTCTAGTAAAGTGATTGCGCTGCTGTATGAGGTGTATATGTGTAAAAGGACACCCTATTTTGAACTGTGGGACACCCTCATCACATAACAGTCAGCCATGTTTGGTAGGAGTTGGTAGCCACGCTCAGCATAGTCTATTGTACTGCAAGATAGATGCAGTAGCAGACAGCACAGTAAGGAATCTGACCAAGCAATGGCCCATGATTCCAGGATACAAACTGTTGCCTGTCACCTGTTCCACATTCACTGCTCACCCATGCTAAACCCTCACAAACTTTGTCGTTCTGTTACTGAATCGCAACACACTCATACTTCAGCAAGGTATACAGCCAACTCACAATGTACAACTAAAGCCTTGCCACAATTAACCATCAAAAGTTCTTCGTACATTGCAGCATTGTAATATTCTAAAACAACCTAACCACATTCTCAGTTACTTGCACATATGTCAGTCATCAGGTTGGGTACAAATGTCACAATGCTTGTGCAGCTTCAACTTACAGAATCTTTAGACAAATTTTCTATCTTCACTACAAGATGACACAAAATCCAAAGGGTAGGTCCCAACTGGAGAAAATCACAGTATTACATATTTTACCCTCACTGCCTTAAATTTCAGCTCATCCAGAACTGCTGCCTGCATCCTATCCTGCAGTTAAGCCCTGCTCACCTATCCACACCAACCTCCACTAGATCACTGTACCTCAACGCATTAATTTCATTGTTCTCTCGACAGCCAATTTCTACAATCACATACTGCCTAGAGTCCTGGGTTACATTCTCCGCTCTTGCATCTCTCCCCATTGGGTGGGTCCCTCTCTCTTTAACAAGGGTGGAAGAACTGTCAGCCATCATGCCCCTGGATTCTGAAACTTTTTCTAAACTTCTCCATTTCACTATATCTTTTTTCACTTTCAAAAGCCTTTTCACAATTTACATTTTTGATCACACTATCAGTTAACTCCCTACATTCTCTCAAAGGTGCTCCATACAGTTTGAGACCATTGGCCGGGCCCTGGCGAGACAAAGGTGGGGGGGGGGGGGGGGGTTGCGGGTTGGGGCTTCGGGGACGGCCCTCTGTCGGGCACAGGGTGCCTGATCAGGAGGGCTTCCCCAGCCCGCAAGAAGGCTGCCTTATTTTACCAGGCAGTGTTCTTGAGGCCTTTGCTATCCGGCCGCCGAGGATAAAATACCCGCAACGGCGGGAGGGGCGGTGCAGAGTTTGCAAATTCTCCCTGTGACCGCGTGGGTTTTTGCCGGGTGCTCCGGTTTCCTCCCACAGCCAAAGACTTGCAGGTGATAGGTAAATTGGCCATTGTAAATTGTCCCTAGTGTAGGTAGGTGGTAGGGAATATGATATTCCTGCAGGGTTACTACAAATGGGTGGGTGTTGGTCGGCACAGATTCGGTGGGCCGAAGGGCCTGTTTCAGTGCTGTATCTCTAAATAAAAATAAAAAAATAAAAATTAAGTGCTAGTTAATTGGCCAATTAAGGGCTTTGAATGGCCCGGGGCGGGCAGGCCGTTTTTCACTGCTGCTGCCCCATGTAAAATTGCAGCAGGGGCGGAAGGGGGTCGGGAACGCAACCACCGCGCCCCCCTCCAACCCCCTGCCAGTTTCCCTCCTCGTTTGGGGGCTGTAAAATTCCGGCTGCGAGCAGAGTTATAGCTCATGGAATAAAAGGAATGGTAGCAACATGGATACGGAATTGGCAGAGGCACTGGCCATAATTTTTCCGTCTTCCTTAGACTTGAGGATGGTGCCAGAGGATCGGAGATTTGCAAACATTACACCTTTGTTCAAAAAAGGGTGTAATGTTAAGCCCAGCAACTACAGGCCAATCAGTTTAACTTTGGTGGTGGGGAAACTTCCAGAAAAAATAATTCGGGACAAAATCAATAGTCACATGAACAAATGTAAGTTAATTAAGGACAGCCAGCATGGATTTCTTAAGGGAAAATCATGTTTAACTAACTTGCTGGACTTTTTTGAGGTGGTAACACGGAGTGTTGATGAGGGCAAAGCTGTTGATGTGGTCTACACGGACTTTCAAAAGGCGTTTGATACAGTGCCACACAACAGACTTGTGAGCAAACTTGTAGCTCATGGAATAAAAGGGACAGTAGCAACATGGATATGAAATTGGCTGAATGACAGGAAATGAAGAGTAGTGGTTAATGGATGTCTTTCGGACTGGAGGAAGGTTTGTAACGGAGTTCCCCAGGGTCAGTGTTGGGACCCTTGCATTTCCTGATATATATTAATAACCTAGACTTTGCTGTACAGGGCACAATTTCAAAGTTTGCAGATGACATGAAACTTGGAAGCATTGTGAACTGTGAGGAGGATGATGTAGATCTGCAAAAGGACATAGGCAAGTTGTTGGATAGCTGGCAGATGAAGTTCAATGCAGAGAAATGTGAAGTGATTCATTTTGGTAGGGAGAACATGGAGAGAGAATATAAAATAAAGGGTACAATTCTAAAGGGGATGAAGGAGCAGAGGAACCTCTGTGTATATGTGCAGAAGTCACTGAAGGTGGCAGAACAGGTTGAGAGAGCAGGTAATAAAGCATACAGTATCCTAGGCTTTATTAATAGGGGTATAGAGTACAAGAGCAAGGAAGTTATGTTGAACTTATATAAGATACTAGTTCGGCCTCAGCTGGAGCACTGCATCCAGTTCCGGGCACCACACTTTAGGAAAGATGAGAGGGCATTGGAGAGAGTGCAGAAAAGATTCACAAGAAGGGTTCTAGGAATGAGGAATTTCAGTTATGAAGACAGATTGGAGAAGTTGGGACTGTTTTCCTTGGAGAAGGGAAGGCTGAGAGGTAATTTGGTGGATGTATTTAAACTCATGAAGGGTCTGGAGAGGGTAGATAGGGAGAAATAGTTCCCACTTGTGAAAGGATCAAGAACAAGAGGGCACAGATTTGAAGTATTTGGTAAGAGAAGCAAAAGCGACATGAGGAAAAACTTCTTCACGCAGAGAGTGGTTATGGTCTGTAATGCGCTACCTGAAAGTGCAGTAGAGGCAGGTTCAGTTGGAGCATTCAAAAGGGAATTAGACGGTTATATGAAAAGGAAGAATGTGCAGGGTTACAGGCAGAAAGCAGGGGAATAGCACTAAGTGAAGTGCTCGTTCAGAGAGCCGGTGCAGACACGATGGGATGAATGGCCTCCTTCTGTGCTGTAACCATTCTGTGATACCTATTTGCCCCTTCTGTGAAATGTCTATGTTTCACTGTGTTAAAGGTGCTATAAAAGTGCAAGTTGTTTTATTGATCACAGACTATCAGGCTAGTAGGACAAAAGAACAAATTTAAACTGATGAAAAATAAATTTAAAACAGGTCTTTTAAAAATAAAGTTCTTTACTCTCACGTGAAAAAAATATGTGCAGTACCCATCAAGTAAGGTAATGGAGTCAAAAACATTAGGTGCATTCAAATTGTTGTTGGATGCTAGACTGAGTGATTTGGAGTTCTATGAGAGATGACCTCGATTGGCCAAATGCTGTGCTCATCACACAACAGGGCCACCAACAAGAGATGATTAGAGTGGAGCTGTCCACCAGTGAGGCAGTGAGAATTAGTCCAGGGCTGCATACACCACCCTTTCGCTGCTCCTGTCCTGTGACCATTTTTAGTTCTCCTCGTTACCATTTGGCATCCTTGTTTCTGTTTATGATCTGAATGCACTTTTCACTCTGTGGGAGCAGCATTCTCTCTCACTTTGGCTGTAACTAAATAAATAGCTAGGAAGAGAGCCAGGGGCTCTGAGAATTACGCAGTGCAGAAGGGTGATTGCTGATGAAAAAGTGAGTATAAAAATGAATGTTAGAATCGGAGTGCGAGTGTGAAAATCAGAGTGAATATAACAGTAAAGGTGAATAAGTGATTGTGTCAGAAAAGAAATGTATTTGAGTGGATCTGCATGAGAGAATGAGTGAATGATTGTCAGAATGTGAATAAATATGAGCACCAGTTGTCATAATCATCTGTTTCACTGATACAGGAATAGAGATTTCTTGTATCATTGGCCTGAGCAGCTCAATAGCAATATATTGAAACAAAACATTTGTTTTCCCCCCACCCCACCTATAGTTGCAATTTCAGTGACTGTAAATTGTTTAATTACTTGTCCAAGTTCAGAGGGGTTTCAGGTCTCGGGTTCATGAGCAGATGCCCACCCAGTTCAATCTTGTGATGGAGATAAATGGTGCTCGACTGCCCCATTTTTTGTTGTGGAAATGCTACAGAATGATGCAGCAGCCCATGTATTGAATCCAACCTGCAGCATAGTCAGTGGTATTGGGACATTTCAACACATGGAAGATTCACACAGGCACAGTTACTCTGCTAAAATGGAAAAGCAAAGTTTTTGTATTTTTATGATGATGGCACAGAGCAGTACAGGGCCTCCCATCAAACAGCCAATGCTGTGCTAGCCATTCCACAGGGTCACTGACCAGAGAGGATCAGATGCTGGATCACCCACCAGAGAGAGGCCCCTTCAACTTTGGTGTGACTACTTTAACTTCTGCTGATTGCATCCAATAATGTTCAACATGTCGCATTCAGATCCCTTCCTACATACATAAAATTTAAGAAAAAAATAAGTAGCATTTTCAAGATCATATGGGATGTTCTCTCTCTCTTGGCACCCTCATCACAATCAATAGCCATTTGGAAATACTGTTTCAGTCACTGTTTGATGCTATTGCATCAAATGGGGAGGGGAGAAAAGTGGATGATGAGTTGCGGGGAAGGGGACGGAAGGGGAAGAGATGAGGGTCAGCAATCTTGCTATAGTTCCCAAATGCTAGTTATTCCCAGCAATTTATTTTCTAAACTTACCCCTTTCATTTCAATGACTCCAGGCCTGGCGTGGAATTTTACAGTTTTTAATCTTGCCCTCTCTTTCTTCTCAACTCTGAGAAATAAAAATACAAATAAAATGTCAGAAACCAGTAACTAGAACTTGACCAGACATTATCCCCCAAGCCAAGATTTACTCTGTATACAGTGTCAGGAGGCTACACAGAAAGATATGCAATGCAAAGCAGGTAGTCTTTGTAAGATGGGGCTTTTGCCCATTTAGTACTCCTTCCAGTATGGACCAAAGAGCTATCTATCCTGCCGAACAGAGATTAGAATAAACAGGAAAGCAAATATCTCACCCTGTAATATGGTTTGTTGCAATGACAGCCCTTTTAAGGTAGCCCAAAATCACACCACAGAATTTGCAATTAAGCCCCCTAGGACATTGCTTGTAACTTATACTGGCGCAAGAGTCAGCTTAGCTCAGTTAGTAATGCTGTTGTTATCTGCATCATTAGATTGTGGATTTAAGCCTCATGCCAGAAATTAAGCATGTAATCTAGGGGAAGACGACATCATCTAGTCTGGCACTACAATGCAGTATTGAGGTAGTGTTACATGATTGGAGATGAAACATTAAGATGCTGTTCAGGCAAATGTTGAAGATCTCATGCCACCATTAAATGAAGAGCATGGAGTTCATTTTCTGTAACCAACACCATCTAAAACTAATGAACTAGACAGACAACTCATTGCTGTTCCTGGTACCTAGCTATTGGCAAAATGGTTATATTTCTCTACAGGACAGTAGTAGGAGTGCTGATGAATAGTGTGACCTAGCACAGGAGGCTAACTGATAGTCTTCCAACTCAGCAACAAAATGTAAAAGTAACGCTATTAATTTTTTTAACAAACATAAAGCATTCCCACTATTCTGTCCTTAAAACTGACATAAAATATTTTAAAAATGTCAATAATTAAGACTAGAAGAGAGCCAGTTGAAATAAGAAAGGAAGATAGAGATAAGGGAAATGAACAACACAGGAATTTAAATCATTGCTTCGAACAATCTAACAAGAAAAGTGAGGAGTTAGAAAAAAAGCTTTTTTTAAAAAAAATTTCTTGGGATGTGAGCTTCGCTGGCAAGGCCAGCATTTGTTACCCATCCCGAACTACCCTCAACAACTGAGTGGCTTGCTAGATCATTTCAGAGGGCAGTTAAGAGTCAACCACATTGCTGTGGATCTGAGTCAAATGTAGGCCAGACCAAGTAAGGACGGCAGATTACCTTCCGTCAAGGACATTAGTGAACCAGATGGGTTTTTATGACAATCAATGATAGTTTCATGGCACCATTACTGAGACAAGCTTTCAATTCCAGATTTTTATTTATTAATTGAATTTAAATTCTACCAGCTACCGCGGTGGGATTTGAACCTGTCGCTCCAGTGCATTAGCCTGGGCCTCTGGATTACCATTTCAGTGACATTACCACTATGCCGCCCCCCACACATTTGAGAAATATCTCCAAGCTCTTCATATACAATGAACCATTCTGGTAAATCTCCTCTGCACCTTCTCAAGGACTCTCACTTTCCTGAAATGTGGTGACCAGAACTTGATGCAATATTCCAGTTGGGGCCTAACCAGAACTTTATAAAAGGTTCAGCATAACTTCCCTGCTTTTGTACTCATGTCGCGTTTGCAGACGTCTTTAAAGCGGAGACATGGACGGCCGGTGGGTCTGATACCAGTGATGAGCTCACTGTACAATGTGTCCTTGGGGATCCTGCCATCTTTCATGCGGCTCACATGGCTAAGCCATCTCAAGCGCCGCTGGCTCAGTAGGGTGTATACGCTGGGGATGTTGGCTGCCTTGAGGACTTCTGTGTTGGAGATATGGTCCTGCCACCTGATGCCAAGGATTTTCCGGAGGCAGCGAAGATGGAATGAACTGAGATGTCGCTGTTGGCTGACATATGTTGTCCAGGCCTCGCTGCCGTAGAGCAAGGTACTGAGGACACAGGCTTGATACACTCGGACTTTTGTGTTCCGTGTCAGTGCGCCATTTCCCCACACTCTCTTGGCCAGTCTGGACATAGGAGTGGAAGCCTTTCCCATGCGCTTGTTGATTTCTGCATCGGGAGACAGGTTACTGGTGATAGTTGAGCCTAGGTAGGTGAACTCTTGAACCACATCCAGAGCGTAGTCGCCGATATTGATGGATGGAGCATTTCTGACGTCCTGTCCCACGATGTTCGTTTTCTTGAGGCTGATGGTTAGGCCACATTCGTTGCAGACAGCCGCAATCCTGTCGATGAGTCTCTGCAGACACTCTTCCGTGTGGGATGTTAATGCAGCATCGTCAGCAAAGAGGAGTTCCCTGATCAGGACTTTCCGTACTTTGGTCTTCGCTCTTAGACGGGCAAGGTTGAACAACCTGCCATCTGATCTTGTGTGGAGGAACATTCCTTCTTCTGAAGACTTGAACGCATGTGAGAGCAGCAGGGAGAAGAAGATCCCAAACAGTGTAGGTGCGAGAACACAGCCCTGTTTCACGCCACTCAGGATAGGAAAGGGGTCTGATGAAGCGCCGCTATGCTGAATTGTGCCTTTCATATGGTCATGGAATGAGGTGATGATACTTAGTAGCTTTGGTGGACATCTGATCTTTGCTAGTAGTCTGCAGACGACTCCAAAGGCTTTGGTGAAATCAATGAAAGCAACTTAGAGGGGCATCTGAAATAAAAACAAGAAATGCTGGAACCACTCAGCAGGTCTGGCAGCATCTGTGAAAAGAGAAGCAGAGTTAACGTTTCGGGTCAGTGACCCTTCTTCAGATCAGCTTCTGTGGTTTGAGTCTAACCTTGCTGCGCACCAGGGAGTGGTCAGTGTCGCAGTCCGCACTGTGGAAGCTGCGTGTGATTTGAACGTTGTTTAAAGAGGCTCGCCTTGTGATGATGAGGTCCAGCTGGTGCCAACGACTTTATCTTGGGTGCCTCCAAGAAACCGGGTGACAGGGTTTAGTGTGAAAGAACGAGTTGGTGATGCAGAGGTTATGATAGGTACACAACTCAGTCGCTGTCCATTCTCATTCATCCTTCCAATGCCATAGCACCCAAGGCAGGAGGATCATGAGTCATGGTCGGCCCCAACCCTGGCATTAAAGTCCCCCAGCAGGAACAGGTGTTCGGTATTGGGGATGCTACTAATGATATTATGGAGTTCCTCGTAGAACTGGTCTTTAGCTTCAGGTGGGGAGCAGAGTGTTGGAGCATAGATGCTGAGTAGGTGTACTTGACCAGAGGCGGTGAACAGTCAGATGGACAGTATGCGTTCCGAACCATTTGAGGGTGGCGCTATCATGCTGAGCAAAGAGTTTCTGATGGCGAAGCCCACTCCATGCTGTCTTGGTTCTTCAGGATCCCTACCCGGCCAGAAGAAGGTGTACCCTTGCTCTCTTCGAGATCCGCTCGCAGGGAGGTGTGTCTCCTGAAGTGCTGCAATGTCCACATTGAGTCTACTGAGCTCGTTGTTAAAGATGGTGGTCTTCCGAGAATCGTTGATTTGTGTAAGGTATTCCAACAGGCCAGGACACACAGTTCCGACGTTCCAGCTTGCAAAACGAAGGGCTGGTACATTCTTTCCTTTTTTGTCGTGCTGTTTGGTGCGGTGTTATAGTCCACTTGTCGGGCAATGACCCTGAGCTCCAAGCACCCATTGTAGCAGGTGGACCGTGGCGTGACAGAACCTTACTGACCAGGAGCTGCCCGGTTTGAGGTGGGAGGAAGGTATCCAGTGAGATGCGATGACCAACCCACCGACAAAGGCAACCCGTGGCACCCAATCTCTACGCCAATTGAGCTGGACTTATAACCCGTAACTGCTGCCTTCCGTGTTGTTTTGGTCGCTGTGAGGCGACTATGGAATGACCTCTCCATGGCGCATGCCTGGGTGGATGTATGGAGGTTGTGAGTTGCCCAAGCATCAAAACCCCCCTCTCAGCCTTCCTGGTGGGGTCCAAAGGAATGCAGAGCACGACGTTTGGCACCGGTATGGCTGCAGGAACTGCCAGAAACATGCCAAAGGTTACAGATGACCGCCTTCGGGGTTCCGCTCCGGATTTTCTGTTAGGGTTTACTCCCTTAGTCTTGGTCTCTCCCGAGACGCCCACAAGGCAGTGGGGTTGTTAGGGCCCCTGCTCGGGGATAGGTGGATGCCGGTGGAAGGAAATGGGGGTAAGGGGGTGCGAGGGGGAGTGGGTGCGAGGGGGAGGGCTGCGGTGGGAAGGGATGGCGGGAAGGGGGTGCGAGAGGGAGCTGGGAAGGGGGCTGCAGCGGGGTAGGGGAGTAGGTGCAGGGGAAGGGGGTGCGAGGGGGGAGCTGGGAAGGGGGTGCGAGGGGGTGGGGGGAAGGGGGTGCGAGGGGAAGGGGGTGCGAGGGGGTGCGAAGTGGGTGAGCTGGGAGGGGGAGGAGGGGGTGGGGGAAGGGGGTGCAGGTAATAAAACATTTCATCAGTTCCCACCATTGTCCACTACTGATCCCCACTCACTCAGAGCGGCTTCCTCCCTGGAGCCCAGCATGGCCGCGCCGCCCTTCACGCTCGACACTCTGGACGGACAACTGAGTTTCCCGCCGGCTCGGGAGCAGCGACCCGCTCCTTCATCTTTCAGGCGTTCACCAATAAATCCGGCTTCCTGGAGTGCAATATGTTCCTCATTGCAATATGGGCAGCCTACCCAGAAGTTAGCAAAGAATGCTACTATGCAGAACTAAGGTTTAAGTATCAACAATGCTCCCAAGTTGTATGGGATACATTTTAAAATTCTCAGGGAATTAGACAAAGAAAATAACCGAAGCTTTGCTTGATAATTTTCGGAGCTCCTTGGTTATGGAGTGGCAATAAAGAATTGGAGGATAGCAAGTACAGTTCCAATATTCGAAGGAGTAGAACACTGATGGACAGACTAATGAGTTAACAATTGCCAGTTGGATGAGTCAACTTGACTATAACTATTATTCTGTATGTTCATCTTACTGTTCAGTAAAGTTGCTTAATGATTTGAAGCAAGCCTCGCCTTAGTGTGAACCCGATTTGAAGAAAATCAAAGACATTTACATGCAAAAGACAAATATCTGGTGCAGATTCCATTTTTACAAATGAAGGCAGAGGATAGTGTAAGTCAGCTCTTATAAAAGAGAATGGTTCAAGCTAGTTACAGGAGCAAATGGCACTACTAAATCCAAATAGGTTTCTACAGCAGCCCAGAATTTGTTACATAGCCTCAAATCTGAGGTCAAAGATGGTGCTGAACTGTTGTACATAGATTTAGAGGATGCATGAAAAGCACAGAAGGATGTAGATCTGTTATATAACTGGGCAGACAAATAGTAAACAAGAGACAGAGAAAATTTAAGGAATATGGAACTGGGGGAGGGTAGAAAAATCAGATTAAAAGCTGGTTGGAAAGAAAATAAAAGTGTTAAGAGCAGTTTATCAGACTGGTTGAAAGAAGGTTTCCTATAGGGTTCTGTTCTGCATCCACTTCGTTCCCGTACTTCCTAACAGCCCTCCATTCACTTATGTGCTTTAAATAATACAGGCACAGTGGAGAGCTTTATCAAAAAAGGATCATGGATGCTCCCTGGATAACAGGCATTAACATGTAGGATCACATTTCTGTTGTCAGACGCCACCACAGCATTTTGAGTACTACTCCTTCCTGTTTATGTGTACAGTAGGGTTAATGTATGGAGCCCATTAACTTTATGGCATTCATCTAAAATGCCCTGCACTCTTGGAAAACTTGTCAAATGATTAAAAAAAAGTTGTCTGTCTTCTCCAATTATTGTCTCCTTTCCAATAGGGAAATGATACAGGCATTTTGCCTGGCAAACATGCATCAGTCATTTGCTCTACACAGGTATTAGCTGCAGACTTGCTTATCTGGCTAAGTTTCCTGCAGTGACCTGGAAAGAAAATGTTGCCAAAAGCCAACTGTTGTGATCTTCACAATTATGGGAGGAACCTTAAGGTCATTGCTAAGTCAATTTGCTGTAGTTGGCTTAGCTCTGTCACTGTGTCTGCAGTGAAGCAGAGTTGGCAAAGACAGATCTCTGCTGTAGAAATGTCATGGTCTGTAGAGATAGGTGCTTGGGTATTGATAGGTGTAAATATACTGTGTGAGGTTTCTTTGAACTTTAAGATTTTGCCTGCTTGTGAGCTACTCTTCATCTAATTGTTTCCACTGTGTTACATTAAAGAGATTCCTATCCTCACAACTTTATGTTAGCTGCAACCTGTAATTCAGCAGCAACTGACAATGCTCCACAAAAAGTATTGCTTAGCATAAGGGCATAAGTACACACAGGGGAAAAGTATTATTCAAAGCAGAAGTAGATAAGTGTACATTAAAAAACATTTAAACACTACCTGAAATTACAATAGCTGTGCTTTAATAATTAGGCCAGAACTGGTCAGGCCAATTGAGCAGACATGTGCCCTATTTTATATGGATGAGATGTGTAATGGTCACAGGGCCGCACCCAAAGTTGTGAAATTTAGAGTGGTACTTAATTTGACTAATTTTATTATTTAAAATGCGTTGTGTTTGCCAGAGGTGTTTTTTTCCTTTCTGCCCTAAAAATTGTGACTCTCAGAATTAGGTATACAGGGCAGGCTACCAGATTTTACACCCCTAGCATGCCACCAGCAGAGCATCATATCATGAGAGCAGTATATACATTTACTTTGTTTCTCAAAAGTAATTGCAAAATATCTTGAACTCACTCTTGGGAAATTTTTTCTGTCATAAAAAGAAGTTCATTGCACAATTTTGAGGCAAGGACTGAAATAGAACAATTTGTACATAAAGAGGAATTTGCTTTAAGCGAACACTAAAATTTTAGCTCCATTATAGTACAAGCTGCAATATCAATGTTTAGAAAGATGGAGAAACCTATATTTTTTTAATGAAGTAATTGGAAGAATGGGATTATAAAGTCAGGCCAACTTCACAAAAATAACCATTCGCTGAACCATGAACAACTTGCATTTATATAACTATATCATAGGAAATCAGACAAAAATTGACACTGAGCTAAAAAGGGAGATATTGGGAAGGTGTGACCAAAAGCTTGATTAAAAAAGTAGAAGGGGTTTAGGGACAAAATTGCAGAGCTTAGGGCCTAGATAGTTCAAGCCATGGCTGTCAATAGTGGGTGAAGGGAGTGCGGGATCCAATAAAAGGGCAGAGTTGGAGGAATGCAGAGTTTTCGAGGGTTATCGGACCAGATGAGGGTGCAGAGATAGGAGTGGCATGGAGAGAACTGAACATGAGGATGAGAATTTTAAATTCAAAACAATTGCTGAATCAGGAACCATAGTAGCTCAGAGACCACAGGAATTATGGGTGGGCAGGACTTTGTACATGTTAGAATAACGGAAAGCAAAGTTTTGGATGAGCTCAAGTTTATTGAAGTTGGAAGATAAGAGACATGGCAAAGAGCATTGAACAGTCAAGTCCAGAGGTAATAAAAGCATGAATGAGGATTTCAGCAGCAGACAGACCAAGGGAGGGGCAGAGATGGCAATGTTATGGAGGTGGAAGTATGTGATGGAGGGGATATGGGATTGGAACCTCATTTTAGGGTTAAGTAGGATGCAAAGTTTGTAAAGAATCTGGTTTAGCCTGAGATAGTGTCAAGTAGTTGGATGGAATCGGTGGCTAGGGAATGGAGTTTGTGCCAGGGGTTTGTGCCCTTTTGGGAGAGGCAAGCAAATTGAAAAGCTGGATGATTCAATGTGCTGATGTGTCAGTATAAGAGTTTCTCACTCACCGTTTCTTGCTGGGTATGACACCAATCTGTTCGCTTTCGCCATGAGGTGTAACAAGTCGCGCTTGCCACCATTCATCATCAGAGGCATTAATGACATGTAAAATATCACCATACAAGAAACTCAGCCCTTGACTTGGCAGACAACTGTCCTTGGTCCTATCATAGTCAAAGAGAGCACTGAAAAACAAAACAGTTCAAGAGACACTGTGAGCTCAAAACACAAAAAAAAACACTTAGGCAATAACTTCAGGGCAATGAGACAACATCGACAAATACAGAGCAATGATACACGGTGAGATCTGGGAACTGGATACCTGGACTCTGATGTCAGTCTCAATGAAAAATAACTAAATGTAGACGCCAGTCCTCACTGGGTTAACATCAATCACACATGTCCTCCAAAGACCTGAATAATTACTGAGAGAAATTGTAATTAACCAAGGTTCAGCATAGGTAAGATGCTGAGAAAACCCCTAAAAATGGGTGGCGATTCCCTGGGAGTGGTGCTCACAGAAAGCACGCCTCAGAAAATAGGCATCAGCAGCATGTACTTCTACAACCATTATTTTATGGATTTGAAATGTTGACATACCTCCACACATTCCCAAAGGCAATCCTAATGACCACAGCTCCTCAATGGAAGTGCTGGATTGCGGAATTCTGAGGTCAGGTACGGTATAACTGGATGCAGAGTAAAGCACCCACTATACCGTGAGATAACACTGCACCAATGTGACATTTTGCAATTCTTACATCCCTAAGAGTTGTCACTGAAGAATATTACAAGATAAACTTCATTAAATTAATCACACTTATAAACATACACATTTGGGCATAGGAGTGTAGGAACAGGAGTAGGCCATTCAGTCCATAGAGCATGTTCCCCCATTTGGTTAGATCATGGCTGATCTGTACATTAACTCCATTTATCCACCTTGGTCCATAACCCTCAATATCCTTGCCTAACAAAAATCTATTACTCTCTGGGAAATTCCTCTTGCCAAAAAGTGTTTGTGCACATCTGACCACTCTCCATTTACTTCTAAATCTAGAAGGTGCCAATCAAACATTGTGGGCTGCATTTTAAGAATCCACCGCCGAAGTAGGCGACAGACGTATAAAAATGCAGCCTGCCCACACAGGCACCGTGTCACGGAGCCGCCACGATTCCAAACGCGGCAGCTCATTAGCATGGCCGCGGCGCCTGCCCCCACTATGATGTAGAGGGGGTAAGCGCGCCTTCGCATGCAATGGCACCTGGCGCCAATGCGCAGGCGCCATTTTTAAAGGGCTTACAGCCCTCAAATGGACATTTAAACTTTAAAGGGCCAGGTAAGTTACATTTCTGCAAAACAGAAGTACATTTCTGCAAAACAGAATTAAATGACCTTTACATGCATTTTCCCACCCCCGTACAATGGTACTTCCAAACAGTTGTGCCCTTTTGGCCCCAGGAAATAGAATACTGAGAATTTGACCTTCCTCCCCCACCCCCCCACACCAAAGTTCAGCAACTTTGCCCTTTACCCCTTCCCATCACCCCGCCCCAACCAATCCGCATCATTGTTACCCTGCTACCCCCTCCCGCACAGAGAACAAAATCCTGCTCCCCGCCCACCCCCCCCCACCCCCCACAGGGGTCGCGCCACCTTGCCCCAAGCAGGGATTCGAAGGTGCGGCATTGTCGGCCGCCCGAATGAAGATCGGTGAGGCGATTAAGGAGGCAACGGGACCCTCATTAAATTAGTTAACATATTGAAATGGGGGTCCTGTTGCCGAGTGGTGGAGTGGCCGCCACAAGTCCTCGCCGCTGCAAAGATCGGCATGGTGCTTCTCTGCCGCACCAATCTTCATTGCCCCCCTGCCACTGTTACTGACGGTGGAGGGGCTTTAAAATCCAGCCCTGTGCCTTCCACAAACAAGTTTAGAAATTTTCAATTCACCAGCCTTAACAGACTTTTTTTTTCGGGGTAGGGTAGGTTGAAAGTTCTAGAATTCCACTATCCTTTGCATGAAGAAGTGCTTTCTGGTAATACCTCTCAATGGCCTAGCTCTAATTTTAAGGTTATGTCCCCTTGTTCTGGACTTCCCCACCAGAGGAAATAGTATTGATAGGGTACATAGAAACTGTCAAGCTAGGCCCCCACCTGCCAAGAATGAGGCACATTAATTTTGTCATGGACATTGATTTTAAAATGTTACTGGAGTGAAGAAAGGACTTGTTAAACAGATCAGCCGTGGCTGGAAAAGACATTTGCATATTAATAGACAGTGTTTGGAAGGACAAAGCAGCTATTCCCTGACACATTCAAGCCACATGGACTTTTGATCACCAGATGTTGAAGGTGGGGGAGCTCGCATTCCAGGCTGACTGCTAAGATGGCCGAATACACAAATGGACATGGTCAAACCAGCTAGTCACATGACTAACCTGCTGGGCAACCTGAGTTTTTTGAATTTGTACAGTTTGGGCAGAGTGTCTGTTTGCTCCTGGACTGAGAAGATCTCTCTCCTGTCTGCTCCCATCTCTTTCTCACAAGCCTCTGAATCCACTGAAGACACATGAACCCCAAGAGAGAAAAGTCTCCTACAGCAAAAGGGGCGGCACAGTGGCGCAGTGGTCAGCACCGCAGCCTCACAGCTCCAGCGACCCGGGTTCAATTCTGGGTGCTGCCTGTGTGGAGTTTGCAAGTTCTCCCTGTGTCTGCGTGGGTTTTCTCCGGGTGCTCCGGTTTCCTCCCACAAGCCAAAAGACTTGCAGGTTGGTAGGTAAATTGGCCATTATAAATTGTCCCTAGTATAGGTAGGTGGTAGGGAAATATAGGGACAGGTGGGGATGTGGTAGGAATATTGGATTAGTGTAGGATTAGTATAAATGGGCGGTTGATGGTCGGCACAGACTCGGTGGGCCGAAGGGCCTGTTTCAGTGCTGTATCTCTAAAAACTAAAACTAAAAACAAACAAGCTTTAAGAAGAATACTAGGCCCCAACGAAAAGCAAGATCTACCTATAATAAAAGACACTACAGTGAGCTCGAAGAACCTTAACAACAACTCTTCAGATATTGCCTCAAACCTTTCCACTCTATTTTTCTTCTCTTTTCTGTCTCTATTTGCAGGTGTGTATTGCATATGCATGCTGGCGTGGGGTGCGTCGTGTATCCGTAGGCATTAAACGAATTAGAGTTTAAGTTTAATAAATTTCAACTTTTCTTCTTTAAACCTAAAAAAGCCTGTTTGTGCTGGTTTCTTTGCCTTATAATTGGAAAGCAGTGAACAAGGGTTCACCAAGGGGGAGTTAAAAACACTGTGTGTTTAAAATTAAACCCTGTCACAGTAAGACAAGGTGAAGGCTGAAAGGGAACCCTAGACCCCTTTCTCAACTGGTCGTAACAATACCTTTGATCATTTTAAACACCTCAAGTAGATCACCCTTTAACCTTCTCTGTTTAAGGGAATATAAGCCTTATCTCAGCAATCTATCCTCACAACTTAACCCTTTTAGCCCAGATATAATGCTGGTGAATCTGCATCCCCCCCCACCGCAGCCCCCTGGCTGATATATCCTTCCTTAGGTGCAGTCCCCAGAAATGAGTGCAGTACTCCAGATGGGTCCAACCAGACTTCTGTATATCTGTAACATAATTGCCACCCTTTTTGTATTCAAGCCCTATTGAGATAAACGGACAGCCTTCTATCAGCCTTTTTAATTTTTCCTTTGCTGTCCAGGAGCTTTTAGTGATTTCCGTACTTGGATCCCTAAATCTCTCTGCTCACAGTTCCCAGCTTCTTGCCATTTAGAAACTACTCTCATCTTAGGTCTCCTTTCCTACATTGAACTCCATCTGCCACAGTTTTGCCAACTCAATTAATCTATCAATATCCCTTTGCATCTTTCTGTTCCTTTATATGCTTTTTTACTATGCCACCTAACTCAGTGCTGTCAGCAAACTTAGATATGCATCTCTCTACTCCTTCTTCCTTGCAATTATAAATATAGCAAAAGGCTGAGGCCTCAGGACAGATCCCTGGGGAACATCACTAGTCACATCCTGCCATTATCCCTACTCTCTGTCTCCCACCTCCTAACCAATTTCCTATCCAAGCCAATAGGTTGTCTCCAATTCCATGCAATCTTGTTTTTGTTAACAGCGGAGGCAATGAAGGGAGTGCAGGGTGTACCATTTACAAGACGCATTGCTGCAATTCGCCAAGACTATTTCAACAGTATCCCCCAAACCTACTACCTCTACCACTTAGAGGACAAGAGCAGCAAGCACATGGAAATACCAAAATCTACAAGTTCCCCTTCAAGCCACACAACATCCTGATTTGAAATATATTGTTATTCCTTCATTGTCACTGGGTGTAAATCCTGGAACTCCCTACCTTACAACAACACCATGGAAGGAAGACCTTCGCCACATGGATTGCAGTGGTACAAGGTGGCAGCTCGCCACTACCTTTGAGGGCTATTAGGGTTGGGCAATAAATGCTGGCTTTGCCAGCGATGCCCACATCCCATGAATGAATAAATACAAAAAAAAAGTGTCAGGTGCATAGTGCATTCTTTCCCCATCTAAATTTTCTTTCCTCTCTAGTTGGCACTGGTTCTTAGTGGGGTACAGATTCCCAGTTGCCTCTTCTAGCCCAGGGACACCAAGATAAATTGTAATGCCCCAATTGTCACCCCAGTTGAAACTGGCTAACTCAGCCAACAGCAGGACCAAATTTGAGACATTTTGCTCTGTGGCCAGTCTGAATGACCAAGCTGCCTGAAAGGGTGCTAGAGGTAGAAACCTTCATCATATTTAAAAAATACTTAGATATGCACATGAAGTGCTGTTACCTTTGGACCAACAGCAAAAAAATAGGATTAGGATGGATAGCTTTTTTTGATTGGCACAGTTATGATGGGCCAAATGACCTCCTTCTGGAGGCATAAAATTTCCATATAATGTAATTTTTAAAAGCAATATTTTCTTTGTTTCCCTCCTTCAGCCTGTGCTTGTCAACACTATCTGAAATAAAGGAGGTGGGAAACTGACCACTAACCAACTTCAGTTAATCTCACTATGTAATTGTCTGCTGGTATGTCTGCCAGACAAGTCAAATGTTGGATATTTTTCCATAATTCTCCTTGCTCCCTTAGGATATCTCCCTGATGGGAGTATTGAGATCAGGAACAGCAGAAGTGAGTCCATGTTTTACATTCCATGGCACAACACACTTGAGCTTTGTTTGAGATGTTTAATCTTTCGTCAGTTCCCTAATGGAGTATAAGGTGTGTTCTATTTAAATGTCACATGACTCTCAGCTGTTTACATCTTCTGAAATAGTTGTGTAGGATTTTAATGAAGATGTTACAAACAGCACTTTTATTTTGTCTGATTTGTTCTTTGGTTGAAACGTTAACCTGTGGTCCTGTTTGCCTGTTCCGGTGAACATGAAATTATCCATGGTACGATACAAAGACCTTTTTCCCTATATCCTGGTCAATTTTTCTTGAAATTACAACAACCAAAAAGGGATTAATTAACTGATCACACATTGGTGTTTGTGGGACCTTGTATGCAAAATGGCTGCCACATTTGCTTACAATATTACTGTACATGAAGTGCTTTGGAAAAATAGGAAGAAACTGCAATTATAAATCCTCTTTCATGTTCTCAGGACATTACAAAATGTTTCACAGCCAGTGGACTACTTTTGAAGTAGCCACCATTGTTTTGTGGGCAAACTTTGTTTTGTAGAAACACGTGATGTTGCACCATATAAATCAAATTCTTTATTAGACCACAATTTCTTGAATTCACTGCCAAGAACACCACTCAATCACCTGAAGGACTTCGTAAAACTGGCCTAAAGTTGTCAAACTGTTTAAAAGAAAAGGGAATACCAAAAGGGTCAAGAAGCACTGTAGTAGTGACAAACAGCACTGTTCAGGTTTTGTCTGCCATTTCCTTATTGTCCATTATAGTCTCGCTTGCATCCATCTTTAATGGGCCCACATTCCCCTTTACCATCTTAAAATATTTATAAAAATCTTTACTGTTACCTTTGAAGTCCTTTTCAAGTTTTCTCCCCCCCCACTTTTTATACTAAATTACATCCTTTGCATAACTTTGTTCTTTTTATAGCTCTTCCAGTTCCTTCAATTTCCACTGTTCCTTACACTTGCATAGGCCTTTTTTTCCAGCTTGATACTGTCTCTCACCTCATTTGTTGACCATGATTGCTGAATCACACAAATGGAGCCTTTGTCTTTTAGGGGTATGCACTGGTTTTGTACTGAACTAAGTACTTCCTTGAATATACACAATGTATATTTACATAGGATTTTGCCCGGCATATCTAAATACTCAATATGCCAATGCTGTACTTTGCACGTGTGCTATATGTACCCACTGTACACTGAATCTGCATTTTGCCCTCTATGTATACCCAGTATATGTAATGCCGTATTTTACAGTGCATGCAAACAAGAACAGCTTGCACTTATGTAGCATTTTATTGTAGTAAAATGTCCCAAGGTGCTTTGCAGAAGTGCTACCAAATGTGACACGAGTCACATAAGGCAATATTAGGACAGTGAACAAAAGCCTGGTCAAAGATGTTACATTTTAAAGGAGCTTCTTAAAGGAAGGGAGTTGGGAGGTACAGATGTTTAGGGATGGAATTCCAGAACTTAGGGCTGAGTCAACTGAAGGCGTAGCTGCCAACAGTGAGATAATGATAAAAAAAAGGATGCACAAAATGCCAGAATTGGATGAATGCACAGATCTTGGGGGTGGGGGGGTTGGTGGTGTTGTAGGACTGGAGGAGGTTACAGAGATAGTGAGGGGTGAGGCCGTGGAGGATTTGGAAAGAAGGATGAGAATTTTACAATTGAGGCATTGCCAGATGGGAGCCAGTATAGGTCAGTGAGCACAGGGATGATGATGGGTGAATCGGACTTGGTCTGACTTAAGGGCAGCAGAGTTTGGGATGAGTTCAAGTTTACAAGGGTGCGAGGTGGGAGGCTGACCAGAAGACTAATGGAATAGTCGAGTTTAAAGGCATGGATGAGGGGTTTCAGCAGCAGGTGCAAAAAGTAAAGGATATCTCAGAGCAACTGGAAAAGGACTGGAAAGGGAGGGGGATGATCCAGTTGTCGTGGTCCATGTTGGAACCAATGACACAAAGAAGGAAAGGGTGGAGCTCCGGCTATGGGATTGTCGGAAGTTAGGAACAACATTAAAAAACATGATCTCATGGGTAGTAATCATAGAAGCCACATGCTAAATTGGTATTGGGATAGGCAGATCAGGCACATAAGAAATAGGAATAGGCCATATGGCCCAACGAGTCTACTCAGCCAGTCAATGAGCTCGTGGTTGAACCTACATCAACTCAATTTTCCCACCCTATCCTCATGACCCTTGATTCCCTTAGTCCACCAAAATTTATTGATCTCCGTCTTCAATATACTCGTTGACTGAGCATCCTCAGCCCTCTGGGGTGGAGAATTTCAAAGATTCATAACCCTTTGAGTGAAGACATTTTTCATCTCGGTCTTAAATGGCCAACCCCTTATCCTGAGTCTATGACCCCTATTTCTAGGCTCTCCAGCAGGGAAAACAGCTTTTCAGCATCTACCCTTTCAAGCCCTCTAAGAATTTTGTATGTTTCAATGAGATCATCTCTCATTCTTTTAAGCTCCAGAGAATTAATCTATTCTATTTAATCTCTCTTCAGAGGACAGCCCTCTCATCCCAGGAATCAGTCTGGTGAACCTTTGTTGCACTCCCTCTAAGGCCTTAGGTAAGGAGACCAAAACCGTACACAGTACTCCAGGTGTGGTCTCATCAAAACCCTATATAACTGCAGCAAGACTTCCTTACATGTACCCCAACACCCTCTTGCAATAAAGGCCAACCTACCATTTGCCTTCCTAATCGCTTGCTGCACTTACAGGTTAACGTTGTGATTCATGTACAAGGACACCCAAATCCCTTTTTTATTTATTGGTTTTTATTACTCTTTCACCCATTAATAAAAATTATTATTTTCCATTCTTCCTACCAAAGTGGATAATTTCACACTTCCCCCACATTATACTCCATCTGTCACCTTCTTGCCCAATCACTTAACCAGTCTGCCCCTTTTCAGCCACATTACGCCCTCCTTGCAGCTTACCTTCCCATCTAATTTTGTCTCATCTGCAAACCTGGATATATTACACCCAGTCCCCTCATCTAAGTCATTAATATAGATTATAAATAGGCCCAAGTGCCCTTGCAGCACTCCACTAGTTACACCTTCTCCACCTGAAAATAACCTGTTTATTCGTATTCTGTTTTCAATCCACGTCACTACATTACCCCAATCCTATGAGACCTAATCTTGTGCAACAACCTCTTATGTGGCACTTTATCAAATGCCTTCGTAAATTCCAAATATGCTGCATCCACTGGTTCCCCCTTGCCTATCCTGCTGGTTACACCTTCAAAAAGCTTTAATAGATTTTTTTTTATTCTTTCATAAGATGTGGGTGTCACTGGCAAAGTCAGCATTTGTTGCCCATCCCTAATTGCTCTTGACAACTGAGTGGCTTGTTAGGCCATTTCAGAGGGCAGTTAAGAGTCAACCACATTGCTGGGGGTCTGGAGTCACATGTAGGCCAGACCAGGCAAGGACGGTAGAGTTCCTTCCCTAAAGGACATTAGTGAACCAGATGGATTTTTGTGACAATCGATGATATACGATGCCATGAAACTGAGACTAGCTTTCAATTCCAGATTTTATTAATTAATTCCACCAGCTGCCATGGTAGGATTTGAACCCATGTCCCCAGGGCATTAGCCTGGGCTTTCAGATTGCTAGTTCTGCAACATTACCACTACGCCACCATCTCCCCACAAACACGATTTCCCTTTCATAAAACCGTGTTGACTCTGACTAATCATAGTGTTTTGACAAGTGCTTTGTTATCACATCCTTAATAATAGATTCTAGCATTTTCCCTAGTACTGTTATCAGGAAGGTGAACGCATGGCTGAAAGACTGGTGTAGGAAAGAGGGGTGCATTTCATAGAACGTTGGCACCAGTACTAGGCCATGAAGGAGCTGCACCTTTGGGACAGGCTCCACCTGAACTGGAACAGGACCAGTGTCCTAGAGGAAAGGGTAAATAGGGCTGTCAATAGGACTTTAAACAGTAAGACGGGAGGAGGGGACTGGTGAAAATAACGCAGGTCCGAAGCTCAAGAAATAGGAAATAAGAGTAAAGGCTAGGAACAAGGGTAACAGACAAACAAAAACAGTCAGGGAGCAAATGCAGTTATAAATCAGAAATATAAAGGACTGGTCAAAATAAAGCAAAAAGAAACAACTGTTAAAGAAAAATTAAACTGCCTGTACAGCAATATACATGGATTCCAAAATAAAACAGGGGAACAAGGGGCAATAATCCCTAGAAAGGAACTGGATGTAGTAGGAATAACTGAAACATGGCTACATAAAGAACATGACTGGCAACTAAATACTTCAGGTTAAAACAATTAAAGTATAGGGAAGGAAGGAGTTAGGGTAGCTGTACTCATTCGACATAACATAATGGCAGTTGAAAAAAGGACATATCAAAGAGAAGGACAGAAACAGAATCCATGTGGATTGAAAAAAGAAAAGGGATCAGTCACGCTAATAGGGGCATACTTTCTACACAACACCTAATCGTGGAAAGTAGGTGAAATAACGGACATAGACCATTAATCATGGGAGATTTTAACTGCCCTGTGACGCCACCACCCCCAGATAAACTGGCCAGAAGTTGTAGCGAAAGCTGTACAGGGAGAGGAGTTTTTACATTGTGTGTAGGACTCCTTTCTTGCCCAATAGGAAAAAGGCCCAAGACAGGGAGCACTGCTGGATAAGAGAAATAAGCATAGACCATCTAGGCATCAGCAATAACAATAAGATTTAAGATTGAGAAAGACATAAGACATAAGCCTAAGCCAATAATAAATTGGAAAAAATAGCTGATTTTAAAGGGCTCTGTATGGAACCAGGGAAAATAAATTGGAAAAAAGTACAGATGAAGAATTAGAACAGCGTTAGGAAACATTTAAAATAATGATTAGAGAGCCTGGGAGAAAGATATCGCACTAAAAAGCAAGAACAAACCTAACAGCAATGACACATCATAAATGAATGAGGAATCAAGGCAAAATTGATACTAATGAAAAGGCAGACACTAAGTACGTAGACAACAAAATAGAGGTTGCCACAAGGAAATATGAAAAGATTAAGTCAAAAAACAAGCAAGCAACAAGAAACTACAAAATTAAATCAAAATAATATAAAAAGAGATTGTAAATCATTCTATAGACACATAAATCAAGATAGGGCACTAAGGGATACACATGATAAACTCTGAGGTAATGACAGCAAAATGGCAGAAACATTAAGCAATTACTTTGCCTCAGTATTTAACAGGAGACCAACATGGTTGAGCATGACATTAGAAGAGATCAAAAAAGATACAACATTTAAAGATAGAAAGGAGGGAGATAATTGATAAATTAATCAAACTTCAGATGGATTGCATTTGTGCATATTAAAAGTTAGGGAAGAGATAGCAGAAGCACCATTACTTACATATAAAGAATTCATTAGAACAGGGAATGGTGCAACAGGACTGGTGAACAGCTAATGTGATTCTATGTTTAAAAAGGGAGATAGAACAAGTCCAAGGAACTATAGACCAATTATCTCAACGTCAGTGGTAGGAAAAATAATGGAATTATTACTGACAGATGCAATAAAAAAACTTCTAGAAACATGTAATAAAGAATAATCAGCGCGGATTTCAAATGGGAGGTCATGCTTGACCAACCTTATTGAATTCTTTGAAGAAGTAACAGAAAGAGTAGACAATAAGGGTAAATACAAGGGTAGCAATAGACGTAATATGTTTGGATTTTCAAAAAACTCTTGATAAAAGGTTACAAATAATAGTCATGACTAAGGTCAGACATGTGGAGTCAGGGACAAGTAGCAGAACGGTTAGATGCTGGCTACAAAACTGAAACAGAGAGCAGGGGTCAAAGGTAGTTACTCAGGCTGGAAAAAGGTGGGATCAGTCCGGAGACCATTGTTGTTCACCACATTATAGGTAATACAGAGGAGGGCTGTAACAAAGTAAAAATGACACCAATAAACTTGTAGAATGGGCATATAATTAGCAAATGAACTTCAATATAAATAAATGTTAGGTGGTACATATTGGTAGGACGAATAAGGCTTCATCCTCTTTGTAAAATAAGTATTTAAATGGAGTAGAGGAGCACAGAGGGTACAGATAAACAAATCATGAAAATTAGCAATGCAGGTTAATAAGGCCTTAAAAAAGGGGAAACTAAGCACTGAGGTTAATTTTCAGAGCGATAGAATGAAAAGGCAGAGATGTTATGTTAATCTTGTATAGAAACATAGAAAATAGGAGCAGGAGTAGGCCCTTCCAGCCTTCTCCGCCATTCATTATGATCATGGCTGATCATCCAACTCAGTAGCCTGTTCCCGCTTTCACCCCATACCCTTTTATCCCTTTTGACCCAAGAGCTATATCTAACTCCTTCTTGAAAACATACAATGTTTTGGCCTCAACTGCTTTCTGTGGTAGCAAATTCCACAGGCTCACCACTCTCTGGGTGAAGAAATTTCTCCACATCTCAGTCCTAAAAGGTTTACCCCGTATCCTTCGACTATGACCCCTGGTTCTGGACTCCCCACCATCGGAACATCCTTCCTGCATCTACCCTGTCAAGTCCTGTTAGAATTTTATAGGTTTCTATGAGATCCCCCCTCACTCTTCTGAACTCCATCGAATATAATCCTAACTGACTCAATCTCTTCTCATACGTCAGTCCCACCATCCCAGGAATCAGTCTGGTAAACCTTCGCTGCACTCCCTCGATAGCAAGAACATCCTTCCTCAGATAAGGAGACCAAAACTGCACACATTATTTCAGGTGTGGCCTCACCAAGGCCCTGATTAATTGCAGCAAGACATCCCTGCTCCTGTACTCGAATCCTCTCGCTATGAAGGCCAACATACCATTTGCCTTTTTTACCGGCTGTTGCACCTGCATGCTTACCTTCAGCGACTGGTGTACGAGAACACCCAGGTCTCGTTGCATATTCTCCTCCCTCAGTTTATAGCCATTCAGATTATAATCTGCCTTCCTGTTTTTGCTACCAAAGTGGATAACCTCACATTTATCCACATTATACTGCATCTGCCATGCATTAGCCCACTCACTCAACTTGTCCAAATCACCCTGAAGCCTCTGTGCATCCTCCTCACAACTCACCCTCCCACCCAGTTTTGTGTCATCTGCAAATTTGGAGATATTACATTTAGTTCCCTCATCTAAATCATTAATGTATATTGTGAATAGTTGGGGCCCTAGCACCGATCCCTGTAGTACCCCACTAGTCACTGCCTGCCATTCAGAAAAAGACCCATTTATCCCTACTCTTTGTTTCCTGTCCGCCAACTAATTTTCTATCCATCGCAATACACTACCCCCAATCCCATGCGCTTTAATTTTACATGCTAATCTAATATGTGGGACTTCGTCGAAAGCCTTCTGAAAGTCCAAATAAACCACATCCACTGGCTCCCCTTCATCAACTCTACTAGATACATCCTCGAAGAATTCTAGTAGATTTGCCAAGCATGATTTCCCTTACGTAAATCCATGCTGACTCTGCCCGATTCTACCACTGTTCTCTAAGTGCTCTGCTATAAAATCTTTGATAATGGACTCTAGAATTTTCCCCACTACCGAAGTCAGGCTGACTGGTCTATAATTCCCTGTTTTCTCTCTACCTCCCTTTTTAAATAGTGGGGTTACATTAGCTACCCTCCAATCTGTAGGAACTGTTCCATAGTCTATAGAATCTTAGATGATGACCACCAATGCATCCACTATTTCTAGGACCACTTCCTTAAGTACTCTGGGATACATACCATCAGGCCCTGGGGACTTATCAGCCTTCAATCCCATCAATTTCCCCAACACCATTTCTCTACTAATACTGATTTCTTTCAGTTCCTCTCTCTCATTAAGCCCTGTGTTCCCCAACATTTCTGGTATGATATTTGTGTCCTCCTTGCTGAGGACAGAACCAAAGTATGCATTTATTTGGTCAGCCATTTCTTTATTCCCCATCATAAATTCCCCAGTTTCTGACTGTAAGGGACCTACATTTGTCTTCACCAATCTTTTTCTCTTCATATACCTATAGAAACTTTTACAGTCAGTTTTTATGTTCCCCGCAAGATTGCTCTCGTACTCTATTTTCCCCTTCTTAATCAATCCCTTGGTTCTCCTTTGCTGAATTCTAAACTGCTCCCAATCCTCAGGTCTGTTGTTTTTCCTGGCAAATTTATATGCCTCTTCCTTGGATCTAATGCTATCTCTGATTTCCCTTGTAAGCCATGGTTTGGCTACCTTTCCATTTTACTTTTGCGCCAGACAGGGATAAGCAATTGTTGCAGTTCATCCATGCGCTCTTTAAATGTTTGCCATTGCCTATCCACCGTCATCCCTTTAAGTAACGTTTCCCAATCAGTCATGGCCAACTCGCGCCTCAAACCTTCGTAGTTTACTAAAATTCAGGACCCTTGTCTCAGAATCAACTACGTCACTCTCCATCTTGATGAAGAATTCTATCATATTATGGTCGCTCGTCCCCAAGGGGTCTCGCAGCACTAGATTGAACCTGGATTAAACTACACTTGGAAAACTCTGAATAGTTCAGGTCTCAATAGCATAAAAAAAGGATAGAGGCATGGGAGAAGGTGCAAAAAGATTTGCTAAGTAAGTACCAGAAGTGAGAGGTTATACCCATTAGGAAAGAATGAACAGGCTGGGCTCTTTTCTCTAGAAATGTCTGAGAGGTGACCTGATAGAGGTCTTTAAGATTTAAAAAGGTTTGGTAGGTTGATGTAGAGGTTTCAAATTGCAGGGGCAGATCAGAACTCGGGGCCATAAATATAAGAGTTATTAATAAATCCAATAGGGAATTAAAGTAAAACTTCTTTACCCAGTGATTAGGATGTGGAACTTGCTACCACAACGAGTAGTTAAGATAAATACCAATAAATGGGGAAACTAGATTAACACACAAGGTAGAAAGGAATAGAAGGATATGTTGATGGAGTTAGATAAAGAGCGAGAAGAGGGTCATGTGGAGCATAAACTCCTGCATGGACCTGTTGGGCCATATGACATGTTTCTGTGCAGTAAATATTATGTAACTACATACTTTTAATATGAGTTGAGGCAGGGCCAGAGAAGGTGATGTTACAGGTAGAAATTGGTGGTCTTGGTGATGGCAAGGATATGGGGTCAACTAGGATAGCAAGGGTTGCAAACATTCTGGTTCAACAGAAGTCCAAGAGAGGGATGGAATCTGGTTAGTGAACAAAGATTTAGACAGGGACCGAAGAGAATGACTTTGGTCTTCCCACTATTTAATTGGCTATTTAATCAGTGCACATTAATCCTGTATTTTGTCCTGGAAGCTGCACATACCCAATGTAAATTTTTTTTTTAAATGCTCTTATAAAACCTAGATTTCTCAGATGAAGAGGCTGAAGCTAATAAACCCAAATCATTAACATGGCAAAGAGTCAGATTACAGCCATTCCTCAGATATTCCAACAAGTTCAGATCTAGCTTCCCCTTCTGGAGACTGGTGTGAGTGTAAGCTGATAAAATTAATTGAGACTCTACTGAAAAGAGTTTAGCTTGTTTAAAAATAGAATAATATTTTCATTTACGCAACACCTGATCACATCAAAGCCCTGATACAGCAAATTACTTCTGAAGTGTAATACCCGTCATTATGGCGCTAAGTGCAGCAATCTATGACAGCAACAACTCAAACAGGAGATAAATGACCAGTTAGCCTGGTTTTTGATTACATTACTGTTTACTGTATCACCTCTTGCTAACTGAGATTCTTTGAGTATATTCAAGGGGAAATGAACTATCTCCTCACCTGTACACCAAACTTACCGGACATAAAGCGAGCGTTTCTCACTGGTCCGCAGGGAGCCAGATCCGGAGCTCATACTGCTATTCATCATCTGTTCCCGAAGGTCATGGATTTTAGACTCAAAGCGACTGTACTCTATAAAAAAAAGAATTATGGTTTTGCAGCAGAATTGAAGCAATATGAACTGAGTGACATAATGGACTAGGGAGTGGAATGATGACACAGGTTACCAACCAGTCCTATATTGGGACTTGGTTTCCAATCTTAGTTATGTAGGCACCACAGGACAGGATAGAAACAGAAAATAAAGATGTTTTGATATTGTGGAAGACGTGCATTATAGATGCAAACTTGCAATAAGCTGGCTATATTCCAAAGTAAACTTGTCGGTATCTGCTAAAGCTAGTGTTTTTGACCTTGAGTGGTCAGCATTAACAAATCCCAGCAAGTTGATTTTGGGCTGTGGCGTTGCTCCCTGCTCCTGCATCATTACCTCTGGAGACCACAAGGGCCTATCCTGGTCCTTCTCCTATTTCTCATCTACATGCTGCTCCTTGGTGACACCAGCAAAAAAACACATTAGATTCCACATGTGGGCTGATGACACCAGCCTTACTTTACCACCACCTCTACCCCTTCACTGCCTCGATTGGTCACACTGCTTGTCCGACATCCAGTACTGAACAAGCAGAAATTTTCAGTCCCCTCCAAAAACTGCTGGAGCTGAATAATCAGATTATTCTGGCTAATAGAACATCGATTCTGATCCTCCAAACCCTCATCACACTCCATGCCCATAGATCTAGCAGCCAGTTTGAGAAGAGATGATAGGTAGGGATAGATTTTATAAATTCCTGTTCTGGTGTGAAGCTTTGTTCATTAGGAGTGCATGTCAGGAATTTGGGCATGAAGATCAACCACTCCTTCAGCATTGACTATTCATAAAATCTAGTGTCAGGCAGATTGTATCAGACTGTATCAAACCCTCTTGCCACTGTGAGGTAGTGGGTTGTTGTGCACCTGTGAGCATGGATTTGAAGCTATTATAGTCACTTGAGTTCTTCTGGCAACACGATTAGATTTTTAAATTATTTTTTTTTAAATTATTTTCAAAAGCTCCTACTGATAGCCAGGCAGCTAAAATAGTCCTGACCATGATCACCAGGAAACTGCCTAAACTTATCCACAGCCACCAGTCGAGATGCACTGGCCGGAGAGGGAGGAGCAACATCAGATTCTGACACCAGTAACTTATTTTTATTTACAACAGCTGTTGGGAGAAGGGAAGTTGCAGTCAACTTTTAAGGGAATCTCACTTGGAAAGTCTCAGTAGTTTCATGCAAAGCCAACATTATTTTACTAAAATTAAACTAACAGTGAGGTAATTGTCGTATTTCCTTTTTTCCTTCCTGGTCTCTCCATACCCCTAGCACAGAAGCCTACAACATTTCTTGGCGACAGCCCACAGACCCCTAATTCAAGGCCCCTTCCCTCCAATCCAACACTTGTTACCCTCTTCAGACCTCTAATTTCCCCCTCCATGTTCATGGCTCTCTGGTTGCCTAAAGTTTTATTTTGCCGCTCATTCACTTTTGCTACATTTGTTTACACGACAGTGTCACTGCACTTCAAAGAAATTCATTGTATGTGAAGGACTTTTGAGATGTATCGGGTAAACACGCTAAGGTTCGATATAAATGCAATTCTTTCTGGCTTTTGCATAAAGACCATAAAGCCTTCAGGACTGGATGTTGTTTCTGTGAAGAAAATCCACATCAGAGGAATACAATTCAGCAAAATAAAAGAACATACAGCACCTTGCAGTTATATAGTGCCTCTAAAGTAGTAAAAAGATCCCAAGACACTTCACAGAAGCATCAAACAAAATTTGATATTAAGCCACATAAGGAGATTTTAGGACAAATCCTTCGTCAGAGGTGGGTTTTACATAGCAAATTAAAAACGAGTGAGAGGTTGAGAGAGGGAATTCCAGAGCTTAGAGCTGAGGCAGCTGAAGGCACGGCCAAATAAATTAGCAACGCCAACCATTGTACTGATCAGCTATAGCATTATAGTTACTCAAAGCTCATACCAATCTGTCACTGCACCACAGCTAGATGAGTTGTGTACCAATCAGCTCCACCACCAGTTAGTCAAACCTTACTGATCAACCACAGCATCATAGCTAGTCAAACTGTAACCAGTTCCAGCAGCAAAGCTGGCCAAGTCTTGTAGGAAATGGAACAATCAGCATTGCCACCACAGTTAAGCAAACCTTGCAACAATCAACCTCCAATCAGTTAGCAGTGTCTTCTAGAGAGGTCGAACACTCATTATTGTCTAAGTAAATTGATGCTAACCAAAGGCAGTAGATGACCTTGCTATGGGTTTATATTACAGAAACAATAAGTATGACATACAACACTGTTTTGGTACGAGACAGAGGTTTTTCAATTTCAAACTTCATTTATCAACAGCTAAAAGAGGAGTACTCACCATCTGTCCGCCCAAGATCATTTGCTTGGGAATGCTTATAGTCACATTTCTTTCTGTTTCTGGTACAGCAACCAGATATGAAAATGCTCATATCTAATTGGGAATTAAGCATTTTTACAGTCAGCCCTTGGACTAACTCAGGCTCTCCCAATATATCTACCACTGAGATAAAGTTTAAATATTGTGCCAATACAAAGAAAAGTTCCCTGTTAGATGCTGGAAAGCTTGGTGGCTAAATACTGCTCCAGGTATTGTATGTTATTATTGCATCAGTGATTGCACTTTTCAACACACTGACTTTACACTGCCCTGAATGTGCTTCCTGAATGATGAGCACAATAAGATGCAATGTATGTATGACAGCAAATTGCATGTTATAGTAAATATCCAAGACATCATAAAAGGACATGGGAAAAAGTCACCGACTGAATCCTAGCTGCAGCTGTATCCTTAAAACATAGCATTAAAGAAAGAGCATTTACACAGCATCTTTCACAACCTCAGGACATCCCAAAAAGCTTTACAGCCAACGAAGTACTTTTGAATGTAGTCATTGTTGTGATGTAGGCAAACATGGCAGGCAATTTGCACACAGCAAAGTTCCATAACAGAGGTCGGACAAATTACCAGTTCATCTGTTTTAGTGACGTTCATTGAAAGAAATGCTGGCCAAGACATCTGCTTTTCTTCGCAGTGCCATGAGATTTTTTATGCCCACATGAAAGGGCAAATAGATTTAATATGCCATCTAAAAAACTGTACCAATGACAGTGTAGCACTTCCTCAGTACTGCAATGAAGAGTATTTATAACTCAAAGACTATACGACAGAGAGTTATAGTTAAGAACCTTATAAACACAGCAAGGGTAATAACCAAAAGCATAACTCAGCATGAGTTACAATCAAGAACATTATAACACAGCAAGCATTATAACTAAGAGTCTTATAACACAGCAAGGGTTATTGCTGAAAGCTTTATTACACAGCAAGGGTTATAGCTGAGAGCCCTTTAGCAAAACTAATTATAATGGAGAGCATTATAACAAGAGCAAAAATTACAATGGAGCCTTATAACCACAGAATATATACCACCGTGATCTGCACCTAAGAGCCATATAAACACAGTGGGGGTATCTTGTTATGAAATCGTTTGTTTTTTTTTACAAAGTATTTGGAAAAGTGCTACACTTAAGTGTTGGGTTTTTATGCAATGTTTATTCACACAAGTATTTATTTTTAGAAAAGATATCAAAGTCTTGCAACACAGGAGGCCATTCGGTCCATCATACCTATGCCAGCTCTTTGAAAGAGCTGTCCAATATAGTCTAACACTTCAGCTTTTTTGCCAAAACCCTGCAAATTAGTCCTCTTCAATTACATGTCCAGTTGCCTTTTGAAAGTCCTTATTTTCATAAGCCTTTTTGACAGTGCATTCCAGATCTCAACAACCCTCTGAAGAAATTTCTCATTTTCCCTATAGATCCTTTGCCAATTAAAAATCTTACCTTTGTTCATCGACCCATTTGGCAGAGGAAACAGTTTCTCCTTACTTCCTCTATCAAAATCCCTCACAATTTTGAATACCTCGATCAGGATTCCCCTTAACTAAGGACAGCAATCACAACTTCTCCAATCTCTCTATGTAACTCAAGTCCTTCATCCCTGCTATCATCCTGGTAAAAATCTTTTGTACTCTCTTCTACGACCTTGACATCCTTCCTAAAGTTTGGCATCCAGAATTGTACACAGTACTCCAACCTCAAAAAGGGAGGAAGTATTAGCTGTTTTAGCGGGCTTAAAAGTGGATAAATCCCCAGGCCCAGATGAGATGTATCCCAGGTTGTTATGTGAGGCAAGGGAGGAGATAGCAGGGGCTCTGACACAAATTTTCAAATCCTCTCTGGCCGCAGGAGAGGTACCAGAAAACTGGAAGACAGCAAATGTGGTACCATTATTCAAGAAGGGCAGCAAGGATAAACCAGGTAATTACAGGCCGGTGAGTCTAACATCAGTGGTTGGGAAACTATTGGAAAAAAATTCTGAGGGACAGGATAAATCTCCACTTGGAGAAGCAGGGATTAATCAGGGATAGTCAGCATGGCTTTGTCAGGGGGAGATCGTGTCTAACTAACTTGATTGAATTTTTCGAGGAGGTGACTAGATGTGTAGATGAGGGTAAAGCAGTTGATGTCATCTACATGGACTTCAGTAAGGTTTTTGATAAGGTCCCGCATGGGAGATTGGTTAAGAAGGTAAGAGCCCATGGGATCCAGGGCAATTTGGCAAATTGGATCCAAAATTGGCTTAGTGGCAGGAGGCAGAGGGTGATGGTCGAGGGTTGTTTCTGCAATTGGAAGCCTGTGACCAGTGGTGTACCGCAGTGATCGGTGCTGGGACCCTTGCTGTTTGTAGTGTACATTAATGATTTAGACATGAATATAGGAGGTATGATCAGTAAGTTCACAGATGACACGAAAATTGGTGGTGTCGTAAATAGTGAGGAGGAAAGCCTTAGATTACAGGACAATATAGATGGGCTGGTAAGATGGGTGGAGCTGTGGCAAATGGAATTTAATCCTGAGAAGTGTGAGGTGATGCATTTTGGGAGGACTAACAAGGCAATGGAATATACAATGGATGGGAGGACCCTAGGAAGTACAGAGAGTCAGAGGGACCTTGGTGTACTTGTCCATAGATCACTGAAGGCAGCAGCATAGGTACAAAAGGTGGTTAGGAAGGCATATGGGATACTTGCCTTTATTAGCTGAGGCATAGAATATAAGAGCAGGGAGGTTATGATGGAGCTATATAAAACGCAAGTTAGGCCACAGCTGGAGTACTGTGTACAGTTCTAGTCACCACACTATAGGAAGGATGTGATTGCACTGGAGAGGGTGCAGAGGAGATTCACCAGGATGTTGCCTGGGCTGGAGTGTTTCAGCTATGAAGAGAGACTGAAAAGGCTAGGGTTGTTTTCCTTAGAGCAGAGAAGGCTGAGGGGGAACATGATTTAGATATACAAAATTATGAGGGGCATTGATAGATTCGATAGGAAGAAACTTTTTTCCTTAGTGGAAGGGTCATAGATTTAAGGTATCGGGCAGGAGGTTTAGAGGAGATTTGAGGAAAAGAAGTTTCACCCAGAGGGTTTTTGGAATCTGGAACGCACTGCCTGAAGAGGTGGTGGAGGCAGGAAACATCACAACAGTTAAGAAGTATTTAGATGAGCACTTGAAATGCCATAGCATACAAGGCTATGGGCCAAGAGCAGGAAAATGGGATCAGTGCTTGATGGCCAGCACAGATACGATGGGCCGAAGGGCATGTTTCTGTGCTGTAAGACTCTATGACTAACTAAGGATTACCAGTGATTTAGATGGTAAAGTATGATTTCCTTGTCTTTGTGGTCAGTACCCGCTATTTACAAAGCCAAGAATCACATTTGCTTTCTAAACTGTTTTTCAGCTTGCCCTGCCACATTCAAAGACTGGTAAATATGTACCCCCTCAAAAAATACCATTTAGATTGCACTGCTTCTCCATGTGGTTTCTACCAGAGTGCTTCAAATCACACTTAGCAGCATTAAATTGCATCTGCCACATGTATGCCCATTTCACCAATCTATGTCCTCCTGAAGCCTGCTACTATCATGCTCACAAATTACTATGTTGACAAGCTTATCATCCACAAATTTTGAAATTATACTTTGTTTACCCAAGTCCAGGTCATTAACATAAAACATGGAAAGCAATGGTTCTAAGGTCGTCCCACTGAGGACTGACTGCATACTTCTCGCCAGTCAGAAAAACATCCATTCACCACTGCTCTCTGCCTCTTATTCCTTATCCAATTACATACACAAGTTTCCACCTTTCCTTTAATCCCACGTGATTCTATTTTCCGAATAAGTCTGTTATGTCATAGTTAATCAAATGCATATAGACATCTACTGCACCAACTTCATCAACCCTCATAGAGTCATAGAGTTATACAGCACAGAAACAGACCCTTCGGCCCATCGTGTCTGTGCCGGCCATCAAGCACCCAAATATTCTAATCCCATATTCCTGCATTTGGCCCGTAGCCCTGTATGCTATGGCATTTCAAATGCTCATCTAAATACTTCTTAAATGTTGTGAGGGTTCCTGCCCCCACCACCTCTTCAGGCAGTGCGTTCCAGATTCCAACCACCCTCTGGATGAAAAAATGTTTCCTCAAATCTCCGCTAAACCTCCTGCCCCTTACCTTAAACTTACGTCCCCTGGTTCTTGACCCCTCCGCTAAAGGAAAAAGTTTCCTCCTATCTAACCTATCGATGCCCCTCATAACCTTGTGCACCTCAATCATGTCCCCCCTCCGCCTTCTCTGCTCTAAGGAAAACAACCCTAGCCTTTTCAGTCTCTCTTCATAGCTGAAATGCTCCAGCCCAGGCAACATCCTGGTGAATCTTATCTGCACCATCTCCAGTGCAATCACGTCCTTCCTATAGTGTGGCAACCAGAAATGTACACAGTACTTCACCTGTGGCCTAACTTGCGTTTTATATAGCTCCATTATAACCTCCCTGCTCTTATATTCTATGCCTCGGCTAATAAAGACAAGTATCCCATATGCCTTCCTAACCACCTTATCTACCTGTGCTGCTGCCTTCAGTGATCTATGGACAAGTACACCAAGGTCCCTCTGACTTTCTGTACTTCCTAGGGTCCTCCCATCCATTGTATATTTCCTTGCCTTGTTAGTCCTCCCATCACACTTCTCAGGATTAAATTCCATTTGCCACTGCTCCGCCCATCTATATCTCCCTGTAATCTAAAGATTTCCTCCTCACTATATACACCACCAATTTTCGCGTCATCTGTGAACTTACTGATCATACCTCCTATCTTTTGGGCCTCCTTATCTCGAGAGACAATGGATACGCGCCTGGAGGTGGTCAGTGGTTTGTGAAGCAGCGCCTGGAGTGGCTATAAAGGCCAATTCTGGAGTGACAGGCTCTTCCACAGGTGCTGCAGAGAAATTTGTTTGTTGGGGCTGTTGCACAGTTGGCTCTCCCCTTGCGCCTCTGTCTTTTTTCCTGCCAACTACTAAGTCTCTTCGACTCGCCACAATTTAGCCCTGTCTTTATGGCTGCCCGCCAGCTCTGGCGAATGCTGGCAACTGACTCCCACGACTTGTGATCAATGTCACACGATTTTATGTCACGTTTGCAGACGTCTTTATAACGGAGACATGGACGGCCGGTGGGTCTGATACCAGTGGCGAGCTCGCTGTACAATGTGTCTTTGGGGATCCTGCCATCTTCCATGCGGCTCACATGGCCAAGCCATCTCAAGCGCCGCTGACTCAGTAGTGTGTATAAACTGGGGGTGTTGGCCGCTTCAAGGACTTCTGTGTTGGAGATATAGTCCTGCCACCTGATGCCTCCTATATTCATGTCTAAATCATTAATGTACACTACAAACAGCAAGGGTCACAGCACCGATCCCTATGGTACACCACTGATCACAGACTTCCAATCGCAAAAACAGCCCTCGACCATCACCCTCTGCCTCCTGCCACTAAGCCAATTTTGGATCCAATTTGCCAAATTGCCCTGGATCCCATGGGCTCTTACCTTCTTAGCCAATCTCCCATGTGGGACTTTATCAAAAGATAACCCTCTATTACTTTATCAAAGAACTCAATTAGCTTAGTCAGACACTATTTGCCTTTAACAAATCCATGCTGGCTGCCCCTTATTTACCCATGCTTCTCCAAGTGAGAATTAATTTTGTTCTTGACAATAGCCTCTGGCAGTTTTCCACCACTGACAGACTGACTGGCCTGTCGTTACCAAGTTTCTCCCTCTCTCTTTCTTTCTATAATAGTGTAACATTTGCAGTCCTGTACTCCTATGCTATCATTCCTACATCCAAGAAGGAAAAAGACTGTGGTCAGAGCTTCTTCTATCTCTGTCCTTGCTGCCCTCAGCAACCTAAGATGCATCCCAACTGGACTGAGTAACTAGTTGAAAGATCGTTATTATAATGGACTTGTCTTTGAAGTTGCTGCCCAGAAGACTGAAAACAATAGGCATTTTCTTAGTCTGTCTGAGTAAACAACAAACATCTCATATCCCAGGCACTCCGCAGGGGCTTGCCTGACAGATAACCTGCCCATCTAGGTGTTAATAGAGGAAGGTAAAACAGAAAGTCAGTTTTTTTTTAAGGGAAAGGGGCTAGGGAAGGTTACAATGCAGGACTGGTTATAAGTTAATTTAAGTCCAACTAGACAACGCTCTGATGTATTCCTTCTATGGCTCTCCAACCACATCTTGCTTCCCCCTCCAAACCCTACTTCTTTCTGTATCCGCCCTTGGAAAAAACTTTCCCTCAGTTCACTTAGAACTGCACTCAAATTCCCAATTATCCAGCATTTGGTCCTCCATTCACCACGACAACCAGCTATCTGCTTAACCACACCCTCATCTCCACCTTTGACACCCTGGTCCCCAATAAAACCAACACTCTCTCTCACCCCAGCCGTTCCCCCGTTTAAGGCCCTCATCTGCGCTCCTTTAAGTTTAAGGGATGCAGACGTGAATGGATATGGCAGATGACTGGTTTAGCCATTCACCACTAAATCTGGCTGGACCACAAAAACACTATCGGGTCTTGCTCTCGTCTGTGAAAACTGCTTAATATCATTCCAGAATGCATAGGTAACCCCCAGCTTTTTTTCTCTACTGCAATCTAATTGATCTAATTGAGACATACAAGATTCTGAAAGGGCTTGATCGGGTAGAAGCTGAGAGATTGTTCCCACTGGTCAGTGAATCTAAAACACAGGGACACAGTCTCAGGATAAGGGGCCAATCATTCAGGACTGAGATGAGGAGAAATTACTACACTCAAAGGGTTGTGAATCTCTGGAATTCTCTACCCCAGAAGGTTGTGGATGCTCCATCATTGAATACATTTAAGGCTGGGATAGATAGATTTTTGGTCTCGCAGGGAATCAAGGGATATGGGGAGTGGGCAGGAAAGTGGAACTGAAGCCCAAATTCAGCCATGATCGTATTGAATGGCGGAGTAGGTTCTTAAACCCCTCTCCAATCTCTTCCACCCTCACCTCCAACAACAAGTGCAAGGAGCTCATGGATTTCTTTGTCACTAAGATTGAGACATCCAATCAGCTGTCTCTGCCACTTCCCTCCCGTCCCCTAGCCCACCAGGTCAAATTTTCTCTAAGGCTTCCCCCAGCCCTAGCCCTGAACTTGTTTCCACTCTAGTTTCTCTCCTATCACCCGTCATTCCCTCTCCAAGCTCATCTTCACCATGAGACCCACCTCCTCTCGACCCTATTCCCACTAAACTACTGGCCACCCAACTTCCCTTCTTGGCTCCCATGTTAGCTGACATTGTTAATGGTTCTCTCTCCTCAGGATCTGTCCCCCTCTCCTTCAAATCTGCCATCACCGCTCTCCTCCAAAAACAAACAATTGACCCATGTCTTTGCAAACTACCACCTGATCTCCAACCTCCCTTTCCTTTCCAAAGTTCTTAAACGTGTTGTCAATTCCCAAATTTATGCTCATCTTTTCTGGAATTCCATGTTTACATCACTCGAATCAGGTTTCCGCCCCTGCCACAGTATTGAAACAGCTCTTATCAAAGTCACAAATGACGTCCTATGTAACTGTGACAAAGGCAAACTATCCCTCCTCATTCTCCTCGACCTGTCTGCAGCCTTTAACACAGTTGATCACACCATCCTCCTCCAACGCCTCTCCATCGTTGTCCAGCTGGATGGGACTGCTCTTGCCTGATTCCATTCTTCTCTAATTGCAGACAGAGAATTGCCACCAATGGCTTCCCATTCCCACACAGTTATCTCTAGTGACCCCCAAGGACCTATCCTTGAACCACTCCTATTTCTCATCTACATGCTGCCCCTCGGCGACATCATACAAAAACACGCCAACTACCACATATAAGCTGACAACACCTAGTTTCACCTCACCACGACCTCCCTCAACCCCTCCACTGTCTCAAGGTTGTCAGACTGCTTATCTGACATCCAGTACTGGATGTGCGGAAATTTCCTCCCATTAAATATAGTGAAGACTAAAGCCATTGTCTTTGGCACCCCCACCCCCTCGCCACCAATTCCATCCCTCTCCCTGGTAAGACTGTTTGCAACTTCAGTGTCATAATGGATCCTGAGATGAGCTTCCAACCACATATCCGCTCTGTCACTAAACCACTTATTTCCACCTCTGTAACATCACCTGTCTCTTTCCGTCTCAGCGCTTCTGCTGCTGAACTGCTCATCTGTTAAATTTAGATCAAGATATTTTGAACACTTGTTATTGTACATAACATTTCATAGTTACCTCCAGACTTGACTGTTTTAACGCACTCCTGGCTGGTCTCCCACATTCTATCCTCCGTAAACTTGAGGTCATCCAAAACGCTGCTGTCCATGTCCTAACTCGCACCAAATCTCATTCACTCATCATCCCTGTGCTTGCTGACCTAAACTTGCTCAATTCTAAAAGTTCATCCTTGTTTTCAATTTCTTCCATGTCCTGGCCCCTCCCTGCCTCTGTAATCTTCTTCAGCCCCACAATCCTCCAAGATATCTGCGCTCCTCTAATTCTGGCCTCTTGCGCATCCCAGATTTTAATTGCTCCATTAGTGGCCATGTCTTCAGCTGCCTAGGCCCTAAGCTCTGGAATTCCTTTCCTTAGCCTCACTTTCCTCCTTTCAGACACTCCTTAAAACCTACTTCTTTGGACAAGCTTTTGGTCATCTGCTGTAATATCTCATGTGGTTCGGTGTCATATTTTGTTTTATAATGCCTTAGTGAAGTGCTTTGGGACATTTATTACAGTACATTAAATGCATGTTGTTGATGTGGAGAAGCAAAGAGGGTTCATTAGTTCATGTTAATACATGGTAGATAGTTGTAATATTGAACTATATGAATCAGATTGCAACTACTGCTCTGTACGTCCACTTGCTGGGAAGTGATGATCGCGATTTAGCCTCGTCTTACAAAGTGTTTTCTCAGTCCACCTTCAAAAACATTGGAGGGGTGCATACGGGGGCATGTGTAAAAGATACAAATATCCAGTTCAACTCACAAGGTTTTTTTTGCACACTTGGATTGCCTATCCTATAATTAATTATTGGGTAGGGGCATGCGCCATGGACAGGTCACTCCATAGTCGCCTCACAGCGACCAAAACAACACAGAAGGCAGCAGTTACGGGTTATAAGTCCAGCTCAATTGGCGTAGAGATTGGGCGCCACGGGTTGCCTTTGTCGGTGGGAGAGGTCATCGCACCTCACTGGACAGCTACCGCCCACTTCAAACCGGGCAGCCCCCGGTCAATAAGGTTCTGTCCCGCCTGCTTCAATGGGTGCTTGGGGCTCAGGGTCATTGCCCGAAAGGTGGACTGCAACACCGCACCAAACAGCACGAAAAAAGGAAAGAATGTACCAGCCCTTCGTTTTGCAAGCTGGAATGGCAGAACTATGTGTCCTGGCCTGTCGGAAGACCTTACGCAAATCAACGATTCTCGGAAGACCGCCATCATTAACAACGAGCTCAGTAGACTCAATGTAGACATTGCAGCTCTTCAGGAGACACGCCTCCCTGCGAGCGGATCTCTAACAGAGCAAGAATACACCTTCTTCTGGCAGGGTAGGGATCCTGAAGAACCAAGACAGCATGGAGTGGGCTTCGCCATCAGAAACTCCTTGCTCAGCATGATAGAGCCTCCCTCAATTGGCTTGGAATGCATACTGTCCATCCGACTGCTCACCACCTCTGGTCCAGTTCACCTACTCAGCATCTATGCTCCAACACTCTGCTCCCCACCTGAAGCTAAAGACCAGTTCTACGAGGAACTCCATAATATCATTAGTAGCATCCCCAACACCGAACACCTGTTCCTGCTGGGGGACTTTAATGCCAGGGTTGGGGCCGACCATGACTCATGGCCCTCCTGCCTTGGGCGCTATGGTGTTGGAAGGATGAACGAGAATGGACAGAGACTGCTTGAGTTGTGTACCTATCATAACCTCTGCATCACCAACTCGTTCTTTCACACTAAACCCTGTCACCAGGTTTCATGGAGGCACCCAAGATCACGTAGTTGGCACCAGCTGGACCTCATCGTCACAAGGCGAGCCTCCTTAAACAGTGTTCAAATCACACGCAGCTTCCACAGTGCAGACTGCAACACCGACCACTCCCTGGTGTGCAGCAAGGTTAGACTCAAACCAAAGAAGCTGCATCACTCCAAGCAGAATGGCCACCCGCGCATCAGCACGAGTAGAATTTCTTATCCACAGCTGTTACAAAAATTTCTAAATTCACTTGTAAAAGCCCTTCAAAACACTCCCACAGGGGATGCAGAGACCAAGCGGGCCCACATCAGAGACGCCATCTATGACTCAGCAATGACCACCTATGGCAAACGTATGAAGAGAATTGCAGACTGGTTTCAATCTCATTTTGAAGAGCTGGAACCTGTCATAGCCGCTAAGCGCATTGCACTGTTGAACTACAAGAAAGCCCCCAGCGAGTTAACATCCGTAGCACTTAAAGCAGCCAGAAGCACTGCACAAAGAACAGCCAGGCGCGGCGCAAATGACTACTGGCAACACCTATGCAGTCATATTCAGCTGGCCTCAGACACCGGAAACATCAGAGGAATGTATGATGGCATTAAGAGAGCTTTTGGGCCAACCATTAAGAAGACGAGGGAGCAGTACCTCAGGACATGCGCGATGCCAATATCATCACCCTCTATAAAAACAAAGGTGACCGCGGTGACCTGCAACAACTACCGTGGAATCTCCCTGCTCAGCATAGTGGGGAAAGTCTTTGCTCGAGTCGCTTTAAACAGGCTCCAGAAGCTGACCGAGCGCGTACACCCTGAGGCACAGTGTGGCTTTCGTGCAGAGAGATCGACCATTGACATGCTGTTCTCCCTTCGTCAGATACAGGAGAAATGCCGCAAACAACAGATGCCCCTCTATGTTGCTTTCATTGATCTCACCAAAGCCTTTGACCTCGTCAGCTGACGTGGTCTCTTCAGACTACTAGAAAAGATCGGATGTCCACCAAAGCTACTAAGTATCATCACCTCATTCCATGACAATGTGAAAGGCACAATTCAGCATAGCGGCACCTCATCAGACCCCTTTCCTATCCTGAGTGGTGTGAAACAGGGCTGTGTTCTCGCACCCACACTTTTTGGGATTTTCTTCTCCCTGCTGCTCTCACATGCGTTCAAGTCTTCAGAAGAAGGAATTTTCCTCCACACAAGATCAGGAGGCAGGTTGTTCAACCTTGCCCGTCTAAGAACGAAGACCAAAGTACGGAAAGTCCTCATCAGGGAACTCCTCTTTGCTGACGATGCTGCTTTAACATCTCACACTGAAGAGTGTCTGCAGAGTTTCAACGAAAGGTTTGTGGCTGCCTGCAACGAATTTGGCCTAACCATCAGCCTCAAGAAAACTAACATCATGGGACAGGACGTCAGAAATGCTCCATCCATCAATATCGGTGACCACGCTCTGGAAGTGGTTCAAGAGTTCACCTACCTAGGCTCAACTATCACCAGTAACCTGTCTCTCGATGCAGAAATCAACAAGCGCATGGGAAAGGCTTCCGCTGCTATGTCCAGACTGGCCAAGAGAGTGTGGGGAAAATGGCGCACTGACATGGAACACAAAAGTCCGAGTGTATCAAGCATGTGTCCTCAGTACCTTGCTCTATGGCAGCGAGGCCTGGACAACGTATGTCAGCCAAGAGCGACGTCTCAATTCATTCCATCTTCACTGCCTCCGGAGAATCCTTGGCATCAGGTGGCAGGACCGTATCTCCAACACAGAAGTCCTCGAGGTGGCCAACATCCCCAGCTTATACACACTACTGAGTCAGCGGCGGTTGAGATGGCTTGGCCATGTGAGCTGCATGGAAGATGGCAGGATCCCCAAAGACACATTGTACAGCGAGCTCGCCACTGGTATCAGACCCACCGGCCGTCCATGTGTCCGCTTTAAAGACGTCAGCAAACGCGACATGAAGTCCTGTGACATTGATCACAATTCGTGGGAGTCAGTTGCCAGCGATCGCTGGAGCTGGCGGGCAGCCATAAAGGCGGGGCTAAAGTGTGGCGAGTCGAAGAGACTTAGCAGTTGGCAGGAAAAAAGACTGAAGAGCAAGGGGAGAGCCAACTGTGTAACAGCCCCGACAAATAATTTCTTCTGCAGCACCTGTGGAAGAGTCTGTCACTCTAATATTGGCCTTTATAGCCACTCCAGGCGCTTACCCATTGTCTCTCGAGACAAGGAGGCCAAAGAAGTATGAACACACCTTTATATATATAAGACACTCAGACCATTTACAGGAGTGACTAGCACTACTTTATCCAAGAAAACAGCAAAGGAAATACCTGAATTTGAAACAGAGGGTAAGATAGAGCTTTAGAACTAAAATAAAGCACCTTGTAGCATATCACGTGTCATAATAGCTTTATATGGCACAAAGATAAAGCATAACACAATAAGGGTTACAACATGGAGGTTTAACTCAGAACCTCAATGAATGTGGGGTAAAACGGATAATTTATTCTTTGTTTACAACTGGGTACAAGAGTATTTTGGATTAGTTTTGGAAGAAATAAATAAAACATAAATGATCTAAATGATTCAAGATTATCTGAAGATAAAAATTCAGGCCCTGAAATCACAACTATGGCGAAAAAGCATACACTCATTCATACGAAATGCCTTTCTCCACTATTTCAACAACTGTTAAACCGTTTAAAATAAACTCAATGCTACCGCAAAAAAGGAGGGGAATTTAAGTTGCGGTGTTAAGCATTTGTAAATTGTTATCTTAATGTAGAATTTCAGGGTCCTAGTTTCTAATAATGAACTATTCTCAAACACGGACTAGATTATAATCACTGGTGAACAATATTAATCATAATTCATGATCAGTAATAAACCAATATGGTGAGAAGATGGCAACAGGCATACATCGTGTCTACTTCAGTAACCACCCCCTCACTCTGCGTCATCTTTCTTTCGCAAAACTACATTCTTATTTTCTTTGGATGTGAGTGCGGATTCTCATTTTTGCACCAGATCACAGCATAAGGACAGGCAGGTGCTGCTCCCATTCACCAACAATGTTGCGCTCAGCCAGGTCCAGGTACCTGGAAGTAAACGAGAGCCCAAGGCGACTGTCTCTGCGCTTCCAGTAGTGAAGCGGCAGCCGATCTCTGCTCTGAACCTCTGCTGCTGAAGAAACACTATCGGACTTGAGGCTCCTGACTACTACACCGTCCCATGGAGCAGAATTTATAATGAAGTACGACTCAAATCTGATGAAGAATTCAAAATGATTTATGGTTCAATTAAAATTCATTGAAGACCGACTGAACATTAGCCAGACATTAGGTATCACATCTAGAGACCGTGTAATAATTCTAAAGTAAAAGGGACGTCTCCAAGTCCTATCTGTGGTATGCCGAATCCGTACCACCGACACATACTCATACGTGTTGTGTTGCTCAGTCCCTTTCTGGAGGTAAATCCGTAAAACAAAGGCCCCACCAGCTGCTACAGGATTAACATGTATGAAGAAAAGGGATCCTCACCCTTCATACTGCACCTCCCCCATAGGATTTTTAAAAAAGTACCCACCTCTCTTAGTGTGTCAATAAAGCTGTGGAACTGTCTGCAAGTTTGAATTGCAATGATACAGCAGCATGGGATAATGAAGAGACTCCCACATCCACGCATACATCATACATTGGGCTCCCAGGTTCTGCGATCACTTCCTCTTCCCTCCCCCCCTCCTGCCTGCAAGCTGATGGAATTTGAGCCGCTCAGAGAAGGATGAAAGCTTGCTGTTTGCGACTTTGCACTGGCTCAGCTTTGACCTGCCCTCCCTTAAGCTTGCAGTGACGCAAACACTTCTCAGAACAGAGCTTAAAGTTTCGCCTGATCGCAAAGTACAGCTGAAAGGCTGTGCAGCTCTTGCTCAGAAAAAGGCAAGAAGCAACCCAACATTCACAGTTTCTCTACGTAACCTGCCTGGTTAAAAAAACCACCTCAGAGTGCAGATTAAGTGAACAGTTCAAGGTCACAACAGTGAATCATTAACCTTCCTGTTCCGCAAGGTTTAAACCGGTTTGTGAACGTCAAAGAATGGAACACACAACCTGGTTTGACACAACCAGCCAATGGAGACCGCGCCATGTGGTTTATTAGCATAAGTAATCCCCCCTATATCTCAGCATGAGTCAGTCTCTGTCTCAAAGCGAACACAGTTCATTCACTGTGGCTGCACAAAATTGGTATACACAATTTAAACATTCTGGTGGATCCCTCTCTCTTGTGCCCGTAGAACACAAAGGAATATCCTATTCAGCAGTACTGCATAACTGTGATGTGAATTTTATGGCCCAGAGAACTCTGTGCTTAGAAACACACAAAAAAAGCTCCATTCCCAGATGGTTCATTTGAACTATTTGAAGAGTGTAGGTGGGAACGACTATATTTCCAAAACATTTAAATGAGATTTGTTTCAGTTTATGAAGAACCCAGAAAATCCAACTTCTTAAACAAGGTTTGACACTGTACCAAAGTCATATTCTGTGCAGATTCAAGTTGAAATGGTGTGAGACAGCCACTTTCATTGAGTCTCACACCTCTGTGCTCTGGAATCAGGCCAGTACACACAGAGTTACACTACCACTTTTGTGTTGCTGCAAAGCAGACAACCATGCAGAGATGGCAGAAAATCTACATGTGGTTTGTTGGAAACTAACCCGTATTTATTGTTACAGACTGCTAGATAAAATTATAGAAGGGTGACTTTAACCCTGCCCAACCAGTGGATACCGTCCGGAGGCAATTAAAATCATCCATGACATACTGATGTCCAACAATTTCTGAGCAGCTGAGAAATACACTTGCTGGAAATTAATGGGGACTTTTCAAAAATATGTGGATTTGGCTCTGTTGACTTTATTGGGGATTGACTGCTATGTTAATCGTTGGCCTGAGTGGGAAAGCAGTTGTGGCTTTCCCACTAGACTAACCGAGCAGAAAGAGGAAAGGTAAAAAAAAAATCCTTGTGGGGTTAGGAGCAGCCTCTGGGTTCTGCATGAAAGGTTTTGGCCTCCCAGTCCCTCCACTCCCAGTCGACTTACCCGTTCTTTTGGTCCCAGAGGCAGCCACTTGCTTGCCAACATTTATGCTCCTGCCCATCGGTTATCTGTTGCTTGCCATTTTTGGGCAGGAAACTAGCCAGGACATGCAGATGAGGCCTGGGAGCTTAAATCTTCCTGGGAGCTGAAATCTTCCAGGCTTCGCACAAACTAGTTTGCCACTCACCTCAGCCACGCCTGTCCAATTCCTGCCTTGAGTTAAAATCAGAGTTATAGACTCTGTAGCACAGAAACAGACTACCTAGGGCATAACAGCGTTTATACTCCACACAAGCCTCTTCCCACTCTGTCTCCATATCTCTATTTTGTTCTCCCTCATGTATGTATCAAGTCTCCCCTCAAATGCATAAGTGCTACCTGCTTCAAGCATTCCATGTAGCAGCCAGTTCCACATTCTTCACCACTTTGTATGTACAGAAATTTCTCCTAAATTCTTTATTTCATCTGTTAGTCTCTATATTTATCCCTCCTTCACAAGTGGAAACAGTTTTTCCACATTCACCCAATGGAACCCTTTAATAATTTGAATGACTTCTATCAGGTCTTCTATTAGTCTTCCAGAGGAAAAATCCTCAGCTTGATAGTTGCATCCTCTCAATTCTGGTAATATCCTTGTAAAGCTTTTTTGTACTTTCTACAGTGCTTCAATGTTCTTTTTGCAGTATGGAGTCCAGAACAGCATACAGTATTCCAAGCATGGTCCAACCAAGGTTCTATAATAATTTAACGTTACCTTCCTGTTCGAGTAATCTATTCCTCTATTCAGTTTTGTATTTTGCACTCCAATCCTTTATTCTATTCTCCTGCCTCTGAGTCAGAAGGTTATTAGTTCAAGATGCACCTCAAAGACATGAGCATCTAGTCTGACACTTTTTCTTTTGCCACTTTAGTGCAGTACTGAGGAATTGCTGCACTGTCAAAGGTGCCAGCTATCAGATGAGATGTTAAACTGAGGGCCTGTCCACCGCCTCAGCTGGATGTAAAAGATCCCTCATTTTAATGTCAATTTCCTTCTTCCCATTTAAAACAATCCTCTTTTCCAAATTTCATTGCACTGGCCCAACTCAATATTGAAGAATTGAAAAAGCCACTAACTTCTCATTGCTGTACCAGCCAATATCATCAATGCCTTTTCACCTTGTCTAGCTGGGATCTGATTAAGAACCTCCATTGTACTAAATAGCGTGCAATTCACGACCTGGTCAGTGGAGCCAATTATTGCAGGGTTTAGAAATCTCTGTAGGCTTAAGTGCATTGGTGTTACTATTTTATCCCGCAGGTGGGCATTTCTAGTTCACACTGTTTCACTTGCATCAAAACTCACATCAGTTGTTCCAGCTTGGTTCCACTTATTCATTATGGATGTCATTGCTCACACAAGGAGAAATTATGAACTATATAATGAACTTATGAAACAATCCCCAAATGAGCACTTTTCCTACAAAAGAAAGTGGAGTCGAGGGGTCAGGTGATCTTAACATGTACTGCTATTACACATGGCTGGACAAGTCTTGGAGAAGGCATTAAAATGCAAATAACCCAATCTGTGACAATGGCTACTTCTCTCCAACAAATAGGGTCAACATTAGCATTACAGACTTGGTGACTCCAAATTCAAACTCGAGAGAATGGATGTGAAAAACTCCACTTTATCAAGATGGAATGAGGATGAGTAACACCCCAGACCTCATTATCTAACAAGTGCCTCACCATCAGACACCATTTATGAGAACAATGAGAGAGAAACTCTGGTCACATGACAGAAACCTGGTTTCTGATAAGGAGTTTTAATAAGAAACGTTCTGTGCAGACAAAGGGGATTCCATCTATACCATCGAAGAGAAAGGACCCTGCCTGAAGATTACCAGCTTTAAGCTACATGAAGGCAAACATTGGAAGTGGGAGCTCCATACCTGAGAAATCGTACCAAGGTTTTTGCCAATAAATTGGGACTGAGAGATAACCAAAGAAGCCTGCAACAACGCATCCATCTTCCTGAACTTTCCAACCCTTTTTCTTCAGTAAACCATAAAAAGGAAGAAACATGCCTGCACCGTTTTAAGCCTTCACCCCAGGGTAAAAGCAAGTTTTTTCAGCGAACTCTTTTTGAAACCATCAGACCTAAGCGCATATAAAAACAAGAAATGTTGGAAATACTCAGCAAGTCTGGAAGCATCTGTGGAGAGAGAAGCAGAGTTAATGTTTCAGGTCAGTGACCTAAACGCATGTTATCTTTTAATCTCTATCTTTTCTTGTGTAGTTGTGTGTGTATCCGTATGCGTGTGAGAGTAGGTAAAGTTGCATATATTTTTGGGTTTTGTATAATAAACATTTAGCTTTCTTTTAAACTTATGAGAAAACCTATCATTTGTCTGTTTGTTGACCATTAAATCGCTCAGGGGTTGAAGCTCTTTTAAAAAAAAAGCTGTCTTCAGTCAGTTGAGAGATGAAAAAGGGAAACCATCCGTATCAATTCTCATCTGCCTGTAACACGGAATTAACTCGTAACTACATTTAATAAGGAGCTCAACTACTATTTACTGCTAAATGCACCAGATTCAGGCTAAGGGTAGAACTCAACCTAAAAATCAAAATCTAAAACAAGAAAAGGCCATTTGGCTCATTGACTCTAGTATTTCTGACAGATTGGTATGTTCTGGTTTGCTCCTTCCAAAAAAACTTAGACAATCTGCACTTTCTTGGACTCTTTGCAGGAATCTCAGAGAGGTGAACAACTACCAGGAACCATGTTCAAGAAGGTAGAACTTTGTGCCATCTCTCTGAGCCTGAAGATAATTGAATGAAAATTGTAGACTGTTAACCAACATGAAAATTTGCCGCATGACCTGGACTTTGCGTACGACACATTAAGATACCTCCACATACCAGCTGGCAGGAACTATCATCGTCTGTAAAGCATTTGATCATTTCTAGTGCACATATCCTTACATCCCTCAATCCCTAATCAAGTATTATCCAGTTCTTTTTAAATGTGTTGAGTTTTATTTTTTTATTTTTTTATTTTATTTAGAGATACAGCACTGAAACAGGCCCTTTGGCCCACCGGGTCTGTGCCGATCAACAACCACCCATTTATACTAACCCTACAGTAATCCCATGTTCTCTACCACCTACCTACACTAGGGGCAATTTACAACAGCCAATTTACCTATCACCTGCAAGCCTTTGGCGGTGGGACGAAACCGGAGCACCCAGCGAAAACCCACACCCAGCGAAAACCCACCCGGTCACAGGGAGAATTTGCAAACTCCGCACAGGCGGTACCCAGAATCGAACCCGGGTCCCTGGAGCTGTGAGGCTGCAGTGCTAACCACTGCGCCACTGTGCCGCCCACATTTAATTACACATGAGCTGCTTTAACTGGGAGCTTGTTCCATACATTCATTGTTTGTTGAGGGAAAATAATTTCTGATCAACAAAGTTTATTTTTATGCAGAGGGTAACCATTTTCTACGAAACACCTGTGCGAAGATAGTGCACATAGGGATATAGTACAAATGCAATAGGCAGTCAGACATGAACTTTGCTGACTGAATGTTCTGTTTCTAGGGGTACATAATGCAGTCTTAGTGTAGTGGCAACCAAACAGCTGTGCATCAGGTGCTGTGTGACCACATGGGACAAGGAGTTGACCTCACACTTTTATGCCAAGTCAATTTATTTAAGTAACTATCCAGCCCTTATGGGACTGAGTGCCATGGCATGCTGGGAGAACCAGAGGGTCAGGAGGTGTAGTTTCAGAGCCAACAACATAGGTAGAAAAAGGGATGAGGTCCTGCAGGCAGATTTTAGGGAGCTAGGAAGGAAACCAGCTCGCAGGACTTAAAGGTAGTAATCTCTGGATTACCCCTGGTGCCACGTGCTCATGAGTATAAAAATAGGAAGATAGAGAAGATGAATGTGTGGCTGGCAAGATGGTGCCGGAGAGAGGGCTTTAAATTCCTGGGACATTGGGACCCGTTCTGGGGAAGATGGGGCCTGTTCAGGCTGGATGGGTTGCACCGAACAGAACTGGGAACAGTGTCCTTGCAGAGTGGTTCGTTAGTGTTATTGAGGCTACTTAAACCAACTTGGCAGGGGGATGGGAACCAGGCGGTAACATGAGAGAGGAAAAACAAGGAAGGGGACTTTTATTCTGGCAGAGGGGATCTCGAAGTCCAGAGAAACCAACGCCGAGATCCCTGCATTGTCTCTTTTCTGGAAGGCCTGCCAACTTTAGTGCCAATCAGGCACTTAAACGGACAGCTGCCTGCCAACCAGAGGCCAGCAGCTGCAATGTCACCCATGGAGGCAGTGGCTGCTGCTGGAGGTGATTGTACTGGAGGCTGAGAAGCATCGCTACAGCCAGGCCTTAGGTGTAGGTCAGGGTGGGAGGGGTCTCATGGGGTGGGGGTCATGGAGAGGGGGGAATTGGGGGGAGGGGCGATCAGCAGCAATGGCATGGGGGTGGCCCTCAGCGGGTCCCCAATTCCCGATGCCGAGTCCCTCGTTCAGGCATTAAGTGCCTTTTAACGAAGGAAACCGAACCCCTCGAGCCAAGAAGCAGCCCGCACGGTTTTCCGTGCTGTGCTTCCCATGCAGCAACAGGGCCACCTGCTGCATGGCTAATTGCAACTGCAGCGGGAAGAGGGCCTTAATTGGGGGGTAATTGCCAGTTAAGGCCCTCAATTGGTGGCGGGGCGGGAAGGCCATTCACAGGCCTTTCCACCCCAGACTAAGTTTTGGCGGAGACAGGATGGTGGTGGGAACTTCCCCCTCTCACCACCATCCCATCCGATTTTTTTTTTTAGTTTAGAGATACAGCACTGAAACAGGCCCTTCGGCCCACCGAGTCTGTGACGACCATCAACCACCCATTTATACTAATCCTACACTAATTCCATATTCCTACCACATCCCCACCTGTCCCTATATTTTCCCTACCACCTACCTATACTAGGGGCAATTTCTAATGGCCAATTTACCTATCAACCTGCAAGTTTTTGGCATGTGGGAGGAAACTAGAGCACCCGGAGGAAACCCACGCAGACACAGGGAGAACTTGCAAACTCCACACAGGCAGTACCCGGAATTGAACCCGGGTCACTGGAGCTGTGAGGCTGCGGTGCTAACCACTGCGCCACTGTGCCGCACCCCGCCTCCAAACCCATCATGGGGAGAGCATAAAATTCCCCCCCCCACAAGGTTCACAGAGAATTGAGAGACAAATAGCACTGGAAATAATAAGGTATTAAGAGTAAGAGGAAATTCAGTAAGCTAAATTAAGTTCACAGTACATGTGAACGCATGGAGTGTGGTAAATAAGGTTGGTGAGCTGCAGGCGCAGATAGCCATATGAAAATATGATGTTGTAGTGATAATGGAGACCTGGCGCAAAAAAGGCCAGGTCTGGGTACTAAATATTCTTGGATACAAAGTGTTCAGGAAAGATAGCGAAGGAAAGAAAGGAGGAGGGTGGCAGTATTAAGGAGAATATTCTTGGAGAGAAAGGATGTCCTAGAGGGGTCAAGAACAGAATCTATTTGGTTCGAGCTATGAAACCTCAGCATTACACTACTGGGTGTATTCTACAGGCCACTACCTACTGTGAAAAATATAGTGGAGCAAATTTGCAAGGTGCAAAAATTAAAGGCATAATGAGGGGCTTTAATTATCCTCATACAGACTGGAATATGAATAATGTAAAGGGCAGAGAGGATGAAAAGTTTCTGAAATGCGTTCAGGAGAATTTTCCAGTATGTTTCTGGCCCAACGAGGAAGCAGGCATTGCTGGATCTGGTTCCAGGGCATGAGATGGGTCAAGCGGATCAAGTGTCAGTAGGGGAACATTTAGGGGACCGTGATCATTATATCATAAGGTTTAGGTTAACTATGGAAAAGGGCAAGTAGCAATCCAGAGTAAAAATAATTAACTCGAGAGGGCCAATTTCAATAGGGTGAGAACGGACCTGGCCCAGATTGGAATCAAAGACTGGGAGGCAAAACTGTCATGGAACAATGGGCTGCCTTTAAAGAGGAGAAAGTTTGGGTACAATCAAGATACATTCCTACGAGGGGGGAAGGATAGGCAAACAAAGCCAGAGCTCCCTGGATGATGAAAGAGATAGAGAGAAAGATGATGCAGTAAAAGGGTGCATATGACAGATGTCAGGTCGATCAGGTTGAGTGTCATGCTCATGAGAAGTGCAGTGATGAAAATACAAAAATAAACTGAAGAGTTATAGAAAATTAGAACAATTTAAAAAAGACTGGTACATTTTGCCTTCAACCAGTTGGAGGACCAGGTCACATGACAAATACCATCTCCTGTACTAAAATACACATCCATGACTGCTAAGAATTGAAACTCATTAGCCCCATCTGCATTAAAATGAGACAGCTCATCACACATGGACATGAGCTATCCACAAAATGAGCTGAAACAAAGACACTCACAGACTCCACGTCACCAGCTACACTCACCACAATAGAGTATGAATGGCCCCCATCTTATCAAAATGGACTACTATCGGAAGCTATTGTACAGCCATCAGGAACCAAAAGCCTAAAGTCACATGGGCGAAACTAACACTTTATGAATTTACCTTTAAAGGTAACCTTTTTGGAGAACAAAGAAGTAATTCAAGTTCTGAACATCAGAACATCAATCAAGATCAGTATGGGATCTCCAGCCACAAAGAGAACATCTAAAGCCATCTTTAATTCCAGCACAAGGCTGAGAGAGAGATAAATTCCAGAAAGACTTTTAAACCAAGCTGAGACAAGTTGGCAACCAACTGCAGCAAAGAAGTCAGAGAGTGCCTTTTGAACAACTCCTCCACCTGCGAAAACTGAGCTAAGAGACACCAGCAGCATCTTCAAACTGAACTGTTGTCTGCTGGGATACTTTAGCAACCCAGCAAGGGCAAGACAACCAGCTAAGAGGCCTGCAACTTTAAAACTTACCTTCAAAGAGGATCCCACAGATGTTTCCTGAAAACAGCAGACTATTACACCTTGAACTCTTAACACCTTTAACCTTCTATTTTTTTCCTGGCGTGTGTATGAGAGAGTGAATGCGTGCATGTGCGGTGTTAAGAACATTTTGGGTGATTATTATTTAATAAATATTTAATCTTCTGTTTTAAACTCATGAGGAAACCTGTCACTGTCTGTTTATTTGACCAACAAAACACAGCGGTTGAAACATTAATTTAAACAAAATACTACCTGTGGTCAGTTGGAAGGTGACCAGTGGAAACCAGCCACACAATTTCCCAACTGTCCATAACACAAGTAAGAACTAGGCTCATTATAGAATGAGGGAAGTGAAAGAAGAAATAAGAGCAGCAAAGACAGAGCATGAGAAGAGACTTGCAGCTAACATAAAAGGGAATCCAAACACCTTCTATAAGTTTCAAAAAGATGTTAAAAGAGAGGAGTGGGGGCTGATTTGAGGCAGAGGGCATAACTAAATGAGTACTTTGCATCTGTCTTTGTCAAGGAAGAAGATGCTGCCCAAGTCATAGTGAAAGAGGAGGTAGTTGAGACACTGGATGGACTAAAAATTAATAAAGAGGATACATCCGAGGATACTGAGGGAAGTAAGGGAATTGCGGAAGGACTGGACATAATCTTCTAATCTTCCTTAGATGCAAGGGTGGTGCCAGAGGATTGGAGAATTGCAAATGTTACACCCATGTTCAAAAAAGGGTGTAAAGATAAACCCAGCAACTGCAGGCCCGTCAGTTTAACCTCGGTGGTGGGAAAGCTTTTAGAAACGATAACAGTCACTTGGACAATTGTGGATTAATTAAGGAAAGTTAGCACTGATTTGTTAAGGGTAAACCATGTATAACTAACTTGATTGAGTTTTTTGATGAGGTAACAGAGAGAGTTGATGAGAGTAATGCGGTTGATATGTATATGGACTTCCAAAAGGTGTTTGATAAAGTGCTACATAAAAGGCTTGTCAGCAAAGTTAGAGCCCATGGGATAAAAGAGAAAATGGCAGCATGGATACAAATTTGGCTGAGTGACAGGAAGCAGAGTGTAGTGGTGAATGGTTGTCTCTCGGACTGGAGGAAGGTATATAGTAGGGTTACCGAGGGTTTGCTATTAAGACCACTGCTTTTCTTGATCTATATTCAACTTGATTGTTCCGGGCACAACTTCAAAATTTGCAAATGACACAAAACATGCAAGTATTGTGAACTGTGAGAAGGATAGTGATAGACTTTAAGAGGACATGGACAGACTGGTGGAATGGGTGAACATATGGCAGATGAAATTTGATGCAGAGAAGTGTGCAGTGAAACATTTTGGTAGGAAGAACGAGGAGAGGCAATATAAAATAAAGGATACAATTCTAAAGAGGGTGCAGGAGCAGAAGGACCTCAAGGTGTATATGCACAACTCATTGAAGGTGGCAGAGCAGGTTGAGAAAGTGATTAATGAAGCAGACAGGATCCTGGGCTTTATAAATAGAAGCAAAGAGTACAAAAGCAAGGAAGTTATGGTGAACCTTTATAAAACACTGGTTTGGCCTCGACTGGATTATTGTGTACAATTCTGGGCACCACACTTCAGGAAGGATGTGAAGGCATTAGAGAGGGTGCAGAAAAGATTCATGAGAATGGTTCCAGGGATGAGGGACTTCTGTTATGTGGATAGATTGGAGAAGCTGGGGCTGTTATCCTAAGAGAAAGAAGGGTTGAAAGGAGATGTGATAGTGTTCAAAATCATGAGAGGTCTGGACAGATTAGATAGGAAGAAACTGTTCCCATTGGCAGAAGGATTGAGAACCAGAGGAAGCCAATTTAAGGTGAATGGCAAAAGAACCAAAGGCAACATGAGGCAAAATCTTTTTACAGAGCGAGTGGTTAGAATCTGGAATGCACTGCGTGTGAGCATGGTGGAGGCAGATTCAATCGTGGCTTTCAAAAGGAAGTTGGATAATTATCTGAGTAGGAAAAAGTTGCAGGGCTACGGGGAAAGGGCAGGGATGGGCTGAATGGCCTCCTTCTGTGATATAACCATTCTCTGATCCTATAAAGGGCCATTAAATGTGGAAACCAACAAGCCAGATAACAGCATAGGTACCTGAATGCTACAGGCTTGCACAATCAAAAATCATAATTTCTCTGGGAAAGCAGCCTGGCGGCACTGCATGTGATTCAGAATGACAGCACTTCATAGCACTCTGTGTCCCTCTCACCAACATTTTCAAGCTCTGCATTATCGAGGATATAATTAGTAAGCTTTAGAAGGGCATACTGGATGAGTTACAGAAAAAAGATGAGGAGCCAGCTGTGGCATTCTGATGTCAGGATGACCACATGGCTGCCATCAATGACAAATCCAAAATTTGTCCTATTTATTATCATAGATCTTGATCCTATATTTCCAATGATGTTGTTCAAGGTAAGTTGGAGAGACTCAGATCCAAACTCTTCAGTGTATCCTCAATGTCATTTTATGTTCCCTCAGAATGCTACCAGGATTAAAAAGCTTAAATTATGAAGACAGTTGCATAGACTACACGTATTCCCTTGAATACAGAAAATTAAGGGGTGATCTAATCATGGTGTTTAAGATGGCTGAAGGATTTGTTAGGGTAGAGAGAGAGATATTTCATCTGGTGAGGGGAGTCCAGAATCTTGAAATTACAGCCAGTCCAAATCAGGGGTGACATCAGAAATCACTTCCGCAGACAATGGGTAGCGGAAATCTGGCACTCTCTCCTCCAAAAAGCTGTTGAGGCAAAGTCAATAGAAAATTTCTAAACAGAGAGTGATAGATTTTTGTTATGCAAGGGTATTAAGGGTTATGGAATCAAGGCAGGTAAATGGAGTTAAGATACAACCCAGCCATGATCTAACTGAAAGGCAGAATGTTAATTGTACATTAATTGTATACAAGTGGAGGGCATTAACTGGGGTTTTGGGGTTTCAATTGTGCTCTGATAAATAGTTACAGACTGAAACTGTGGTGGTTGGGTTAAGAGGTGTATGTTTTGCACAACCCTGCTCTTGAAGAGTGAAAGAGGCACAAAACTGTGTGCAAGAGAGAAAGAAATCTTAAGATTGTTGCCAGTTTCTACCTTTTACACTGGCTGGCTCTTGGGTGTAGGTGAAACTAGTACTTATTTTCTTGCTGGCTGGTTGATGAAGAAAGCTTGGAATTGTGGCAACTGCAACTGCTGAAGTCTGAGACCAGGGAGCCTAGACCATGAAGGAAAGAGAATGGAGAGGCTTGAGGTGAAGGAACTGCTGTAGCTACTGCTGCTGTTGGAGCCTGAAGCCTGTGACCTAGGCTAGAGAGGCCTGGGAGGAAGGTACTGCTACTGAAGCCTGGGAAAAGGTATTGCTGTCAATTCCACTATCTGAAGCCAGTGAAGGTACTGTTGCTGATGGAGCCTAAGGCCTATAGGAGAAACTGGTGCTGAAGCTTGGGGAAAAGTTACTGGTACTATTGGTGGTGCCTGGAGAGAGGTGGTGCTGCCTGGGGCTTAGAAAGGGAGGAGCCTGGAGAGTGGAGAGACACTGAGAAGAGGGAGCAGCTGCTGCCAATTTTTAGTAATTGGAGGAGAGAAGGGAACCAATTGCTTAATTGGTGACTAAAATAAAATAAAAATACTGTGGATGCTAGAAATCTGAAATAAAAACAAGAAATGCTGGAAATACTCAGCAAGTCTGGCAGCATCTGTGGAGGGAGAAGCAGAGTTAATGTTTCAGGTCAGTTGTTTGGGATAGAAATGCAATTCTGTACCAATGTGCCTCCTGGCTTGCTTCAGTCATGTGACCTCTACCATGAGGCATTCTGATAGCAGGCAGTTTCATTAAAGACAGAGTACATGCCAGACTGGTGTCCTGTGAGCTTGTAACATGGTGTCAGAGTGGAGCTGAGATTGAGTGAGTGTTGAAGAGCTGTTTATAAGCATAGCTGTGGAACAAAGACCATAGGAATGGTCACAACTGCTAAAAGCCTCAGGAAGCTGCAGAAAAGGAACAAAGAAACAGCTGAAAGCACAGTATAATATAATGGCTGCAAATTTTCCTCTGCCTGTGCTGGTTGAAATGAAAGGTGATATGAAACTGAGCTGGCAGTTTTTCTGCTCAAAAGCACAATTATGAAATTGTGACAGATTTAATTAACAAACCAGAGCAGCTGTGAGTAGCTACACCTTTATCACTGTTGGGGAAAGACCATCATATTCCTCTCTGAAGAACCAAAAAAAACAAACAGCAGAAATGTTGAAAGCCTTGAAGGTATGCTTTGAACCCCAAGTGAATGTAACCTATGAATGATATGTGTTCAATATTAGGGCCCAAGGTGAACAAGTCCATTAATCAATATGACTGCATTAACAAAGTTCACCGAATCCTGTGAATTTGCACAACTAAAAGATAATCTAATTAAAGACAGGATTGTATTAGGCATCAGTGATCCTGCGCAGAGCGCATGTCTACTGAGAGAGGAGAAACTGACTCTCGGGAAAGCAATCAATGTGTGCAGAAATGCTGAGGTTGTAAATCAGCAGCTAGAGCATATTCATGGCAGAACAGACAAGGGCAGAAAGATCAGTCAAAGGGCAGGATGCAAAGACTGTGGAAAACATCATACACAGGTGAAGTGTGGGGAGAGCAGTGTTCTCACAGCAAGAATCTGAATCATTCTGTACACAAGTGTTTGGTTAGAAGGAAACACAAGAAGGTACAGATAGGGATCTTAGCTGAAGAGGCTGACTAAGCACTGTACACCATACAACAAGCTGGTTCAGTCAGGTCGATTAGGTGATAAATAGTTTATGACTGTTGGAATGATGACTGCAGAAGGAGAATATCAAGTCGACGTAAAGTGCCAGATAGACACTGGTGTGTCATGCAACATCATGGTCTTTATAGACCTGTGCAAAGTGGCTCAACATGGCGATCCAAAAATGAAACCCTCAAAAGTAAGGTTGAGGCTATAACTAGTGCCAAGAGGACAAGTTACTCAGCCCAATGCCATAGCAAGAACGAAGATCTGGAATTCCAGGTCATAGACGGCAAGCAAAACCCACTCATCTCAGCTGCAGCAAGTCTAAAGCTTGGCCTGGTAACCCTCAACGTGCAAAAAGAGATTTGCAACATGTCACAGCACACTAAACTATTGACCGCAGAACAGATTCTAGAGGAGTCCAACGATGTATTTACAGGTTTAGGATGTCTTCCTAGAGAATATCATCTCAAGTAGATGAGAGGGTAAGACCAATTCAGCAACTGCCGAGGAAAGTTCTAGCCGCACCCCCCAGGCCAGCCTGAAAGACAAAAGAGCTGGAACAGAAGGGAGTAATCAAGAAAGTGAAAACACCTACAGAATGGATTAGCAGCATAGTAGCAGTGAAACAACCTGGAAAGCTGAGAGTATGCATCGACCTAAAGGATCTAAATAAAGCTCTGAAAAGATCACACTATCCCCATACCAACCATGGACTGAATTTTGCCACAGCTTGCAAAGGCAAAAATCTTCACTACCCTAGATGCGAAGGATGGTTACTGGCAAGTGAAGCTGGATGAAAGCAGCAGTTTTCTAACCACATTCTGGACGCAGTTTGGGAGATACAGATGGTTGCACATGCTGTTTGCCACTTCCAGGGCTCCAGAGGACAATCAACGCAGACGGCATGAGATCGTTGGTGATCTTTCCGGAGTGGAAGCTATAGTGGATGATCTGTTAGTTTATAGATTCAGAGACTCAATGGAAGAAGCTATTGCTAACAATGATCAAAATCTAGTGCGACTGCTGGACAGATCACCAGATCAACCTGAAGCTGAACAAGAAAAAACTGCAATTAAAGATGCCTGAAGCCAAGTACTTAGGTCATGTACTGACAGCAAAAGGTCTTCACCCAGATCCCAAAAAGGTGAGCAGTAGCAGCGATGTGGAAACCGACAGATGTAAAAGCAGTGGAACGATTTGTTGGATTCGTCAACTATTTAGCAAAATTCTTGCCCAATTTGTCATCTGAATGTGAACCATTATGCCAACTGTCCACCAAGGACATGCAGTGGTATTGGGCACAGAACAAGAAGCAGCATTCACTAAAATCAAGCAACTAGTGACTGCAACGCCACTGCTGAAATACTATGACATAAAAGATGAAGTTACCCTGCAGTGTGACGCCAATGAGACAAGACTTGGAGCAACCCCAATGCAGCAAGAACAACTGTTGTATTTGCATCCAGGGCATTAAACCAAATGGAACAATGCTACACTCAGATTGAGTGCCTGGCTATTGTCTTGTGACCATGTTCATCAATATCTACTTGGAAGAGGGGGAAAAAGTGACAGTTGAGTCCGACCACAAGCCACTCCAAAGCATTGTTCTTGAGCCACAACTATCTGCACTCACTATGAAGAGTGTGAAATCGTCCAGATCCAATATGAAGCTGCAGCTCGACATGCTCTGGATTTCATCAACCCAGCAGAGACATTGAATCTGACAGCCACCTTGCTCAAATCAAATGAACTGCCCAACAAGATCCAACTCTCCAAGTTTTGCAGGAAGTATTGATGAAAGGATGGCCTGATAGCATCAAGGACACTCCGGTGGTCACAAACGTATTGGGCATAGAGATGAACTGACAGTCCAAGATGGCATCTTGGGCTAAGGAAATAGTCATTATCCCTAAAGAGTTGAGAGGAGAGATGCTAAAGCACATCCATGCAAGCCACCAAGGAATCTAGTCAAGTCTGAGGAAAGCAAGGGCAGTGCTCTACTGGCCAGACATGAGCAATGAAATCAAGACCACATCAGCCAGTGCAGCACATGTAACGAATACCAAGCTAAAGAGCCACTGACACATGACATCCTAGACAGACCATGGATAAAGCTGGGAGTAGAACTCTTCACTCTCAGGAACTGATTATCTTGTCACCATAGACTACTATTCTGACTGGGAGGTAAACCAGCTGACTTCAATGAGTTCACGAGCGAAGAATTCAGCTGCTTAATAAAGGATTGGGAAATTCAACACCATATTTCACCTCCACACTATCCCCAGTCCAATGGAAAAGCCAAGGCGGCAGTGAAAATTGCCAAAGGAATCATAAAGAAATGGAGCAAAATTGGCACAGATGTATATTCGGCAATCCGAGTGGAGAAACACACCTACTGAAGGCATGGAAAGTAGTCTAGTACAAAGACTAATGTCAAGCCACATCCAAACTGCTTTTCTAATAGCAAAAAAAGCTTCTGAAGCCAGAAGTAGTAACAGGTGTGAGTGACCAGATGAAGATGAAACAGCAGAAAGCCAAAGTTCATGTTGACAAAACTGCCAAACCATTGCCAGAATTGAGTATTGGAGAGCCAGTCAGGGTACAAACTTTTCAATGTTCTCAAGAGTCAGCCCAAGTGACAACTTGGGACCTACGCAGAGCAGTTATCACCTCGATCGTATGCAGTGGAAGTGAACAGCCAGATATACCATCGCAACCACAGACACGAGCACAACTGGAGAAGCTGTTCCGGCAAAGCAGGCAGCCAGCCTATCAGATGAGAACTTGGCAACTGCACAGACCACAGAACAACCATCAGCCCCAGAGGTCCACAGCACCCCAACAACGGAAATGGTACAACAGTTACCACAGCAACCAATGACACGGGAAACACTCACCGGAGAAGGAAAATCAACCCAATGAACAACCAACAACAATGCGCACGAGCACCCTTGAGATGGCACAATTTTATGGACTTTATGCAATGTATGTGCAGAGACTGACCAGAATGAGTAACTACGAATGCATGAACAGTTGTGTGTGTAACTTGGGCAAGTCTCTGTAAACAATGCATGAACATTTTTTTTTGTATGAAAAGGGGGATGCTTGTTTGGGATAGAAATGCAATACTGTACCAATGTGCCTCATGGCTTGCCATAGTCATGTGACCTCTACCATGAGGCATTCTGACTGCAGGCAGCCATTACAGACAATTTTATGAAAGAGTACACACCAGACTGTTGTCCTGTGAGCTTGTAACATCAGTGACCTGATGAAAGGTCACTGACCTGAAATGTTAACTCTGCTTATCTCTCCACAGATGCTGCCTGACCTGCTGAGTATTTCCAGCACTTTGACACCCGAAGAGAAAGCACCTGAAACATCAAGTGTGAGCTTGTCATGCATTGTTTGCCTGAGCACCACCACCCCACCATCCCCCCAGCTCCCCCCTCCCACCCTTCAAGGGCCAGGTGCACAGCCCGCTCTACCTTTTAGAACACAAACTTCCTGTACATTTTTAGGGGCAGCTAAAGGGCTGACAATCCCTGCCATGGCTTTCATGCGTGCCTCGATTGTCATGCTGTGGGGAGTGTAGCTCTTAACCCATTGTTTGGTCAGCAGTGCAAATGGGGGCAGGGCTCATCCTACCATGAACGTCCCCGACTCTAGTCAACTTGGTAGCCAGTGCCCTCTCCTCCACCAGCCCCACAAACCTGTATTGTAGGCTTTTAAAAAAATTTTATTAATGGGATGTGGGCATCACTGGCAAGTCCAGCATTTATTGCCCATCCCTAATCGCCCTTGAAGGTGGTGGTGAGCTGCTTTCTTGAACCATTGCAGTGCATGTGGTGTAGGTACACCCACAGTGCTACTAAGAAGGGAGTTCCAGGGTTTTGACCCAGCGACAGTGAAGGAACAGCAATATAGTTCCAAGGCAAGATGGTGTGTGACTTGGAGGGGAACTTGCAGGTGATGTTTCTATGCATCTGCTGTCCTTGTCTTTCTGGAGGTCACGGGTTTGGAAGATGCTGTCTAAATAGCCTTGGTGCATTGCTGCAGTGCATCTTGTAGATAGTACACACTGCTGCCATCGTACGTCGGTGGTGGAGGCAGTGAATGTTGAAGGTGGTGGATGCAGCGCTAATCAAGCAGGCTGCTTTGTCTTGGATGGTGTCGAGCTTCTTGAGTGTTGTTGGAGTTGCACCCATCCAGGCAAGTGGACAGTATTCTATCACACTCCTGACTTGTGCCTTGTAAATGGTGGACAGGCTTTGGGGAGTAAGGAGGCGAGTTACTTGCTGCAGGATTCCTAGTCTCTCACCGGCTCTTGTAGCCATGGTATTTATGGCTAATCCAGTTCAGTTTCTGGTCAATGGTAACCCCCAGGATGTTGGTGGGGGATTCAACAACTGTAATGCTGTTGAATGGCAAGAGGAGATGGTTAGATTCTCTCTTGTTGGAGATGGTCATTGCCTGGCACTTGTGTGGCACAATTTTTACTTGCCACTTATCAGCCCAAGCCTGGATATTGTCCAGGTCTTGCTGCATTTCTACATGGACTGCTTCAGTATCTGAGGAGTCGCGAATGGTGCTAAACATTGTGGAATCATCAGCAAACATCCCCACTTCTGACCTTATGATTTGAAGGAAGGTCAGTGATGAAGCAGCTGATGATGGTTGGGCCTAGGCCACTACCCTGAGGAGCTCCTGCAGTGATGTCCTGGGACTGAGATGATTGACTTCCAACCACAACCATCTTCCTTTATGCTAGGTACAATTCCAACTGGGGGAGAGTTTCCCCTGATTCTCATTGTCCCATTGACTCCAGTTTTGTTAGGGCTCCTTGATGCCATACTCCTGTCAAATGCTGCCTTGATGTCAAGGGCAGTCACTCTCACCTCCCTTTTAATGTGTGGGTTCCTAAGCAACGGCTCTTGGAGGATAGCCGCTACTCCTGACTGAGGGAGGACTCAGCTGGAGGCAACCATGTTCCAGACCTTGATCAGATCCTGGTAGAAGATGGGCAGCTCCTGCAGGGAGCTGCATGTTGTAGTTGAGGCTGTGCAGCTGGCAGAAGAAATAGATCACCACGCACACCATCTGGGAGGTGGAGGAACAGGCTGGATGTCGCTGGAAGAGCTGACCTGATGTCCATCTTTGAGAAATGTCCACCTCATGGCCAAAGCCATTCAGAATCTTAAACATGGTACTCGACCCTGACTGCATACATGGTGTCGAGGCAACCCAAGCGTGTGGAGCACTCCTATCTGAACGGGGGGTTAGCTCTGTTGGGATTACTCATCAGCGCAGGCCCTGAGCCCTCCCTCGGGTGACTCAGCCTCCCAACCTGAGCTCTGTCTCAAATCCCCTCCATGCAATTTGACTCTGCAAGGAGGGATTTCCGTTACAGGCTGATCTTGCACACCCTCCACTTCCTCGTCAACCATCCAGACACACCATGGCATTCCGTCCTGCCATCTAGAGGAGGCAGGGGCCCCCAGTGGGCAACACTCTATGTGGGAATCCTCCCTAGGCCCATCAGGGATTTGGCGTGGCGGGTGCTACATGCGGCAGTCCCATGCAATCGGATATTAAGTCAGTTCACCAACTCCCAGACTGCCTGCAATTTCTGAAGACTGGAGGAGTCCATGTTTCGTATTTATATGGAATGTGTGAGGCTGTAGCCCCTTTTTTGAATATCTGAGGGGTCTGCTCAAGTTTTGGTTGCACTTCAGTCCCACGCTCCTTGATCCTCAATTACTACCTGGTATAGAGGGGCAGAGTCAAGTCGAGGGACCTCATGAGCCTGACCAAGGTGGCCATTAATAGGTCCCGGCAGTGGGTTGTCAAGGGAGGCCATCCAGCTGGACTATCTAATTCTTTGGTGGTTACATCAGCTCCTGGTACGCTTGAGGCCTTCTGCGATCAGTGGGTACCTGCGGGACTGGAGAGCATCATCACAAGAAACTATTTTGATCTGGTTAAATTTCCTTTTTCAGGCTTGTTTGGTCACCACCTGGCACTTGTGCCCATTGATTTAAGGTTATGTAGTCCCCCTATTTGATTCAGTACTCAGAGGTATAAATGGGAACATGTTTTGTCTTTTAGCACGCCATTAACATACCATTTGCCTTTTGCTCCATGACATTCTGGTCAGTTATTCTGTGACCCTGTCCTATCAACACCTCTTTGTTATCTCTTGCCCCAGTCCTGCTTTATTTCCTTAAAACCTATTACATTTCTAACTTTTTGCCAGTTCTGATGAAAGGTCACTGACCTGAAACGTTAACTCTGCTCTCTCTCCACAGATGCTGCCAGACCTGCTGAGTATTTCCAGTATCTGCAGTATTTTGCTTTTATGATATAAATAGGAACATACTGAAACTGTAGTGGTTGGGTTAGGAGGTGCATGTTTGTATTGGATATTTCTATAAATAAAAGCCTATAAAAAGTGTGTAAAGACTGGCTCAAGTTCCATTTGCCTGGCTTTCTAGAACAGAACATGGTGGCAGAGAATAGTTGCCTAAAGGTGAAGATTGGAAACTAAGGAAAGAAAATTTCAGACATAAAACTAAAATCCTAGTGGCTGTTATGGAAAATTGCAGAAAGCAAGTGTAAATTCAGGTTATGTTCTCGGAATCTGAACCATATGACCAGTGGAAGAATGAAGTGAATATGTGGATGTGGGTAACAACGCTCTCAGAGAAAACCAGGTATGACTTTGGTGTTTTCCGTTCCTAGAAAAAGTGAAATCGGAAGTAAAGCATTTTGTGAGATGGATGCTGTCAGGTGAATAGGGGTGAAGGTTTGAACCTTCTATTAGAGTTCCTAGATGAAATCTACAAGAAAGATGATTTGTTAATTTCTGATCATGCCTCAGGCATTTTTTTTAAGCAAGGCTAGCATTTGTTGTCCATCCCTAATGGCCCTTGAGAAGGTGGTGATGAGCTGCCTTCTTAACTGCTGCAGTCCATCTGGTGCAAGTACACCCACTGTGCTGTTAGGAAGGGTGTTCCAGGATTTTGGTCCAGTGATGAAGGAATGGTAATATATTTCCAAGTCTGGATAGTATGGCTTGGAGGGGAACTTGCAGATGGTGGTGGTCCCATGTCTTTGCTGCCCTTTTCTAGCTGGTAGAAGTCACGGGTTTAGAGGCATGGTGAGTTGTTGCAATGCATCTTGTATGTTGTACGCACTGCATAGATTTTGGAAAACTGATGGTCCTTCCATGGAAGGATATATCATGGATTTTAACAGATTGTATGGAAGATTCAAAATTCAATTTGGGATCCCTGGATCTGTACTAGCATTTAATTACTGGATTGTGCCCAGCTGTCTCATAGGCAACTGGCTCTCACTTGTGTTCAGTTTTCAGAGAAGGAAATTTCTGTCGAATCAGAACAATCATTTCCTTCAGTCTTCATGGAATAGATACAACATTCAGTGAAGACATGAGAATAGAAGACTCCATGCGTACAGATTTCAGAATAATCCATCTACCAGATGCAAGCCAATTAAGAGGCCACCTCCAGGAGGCAGCCTTGGAAATGTACATAAAACTAAACCTAATAAGGGCCAAAGATGGCAGGCCCTTTTGGAGCAGAGGCGAAACCACTCTGGAGGAATCATTTTGGACCATGGGTTTGGCCTTTTTTCTACCCACGGCCCGATCACTGGGGCATGGAGCCTCCAGCTCAGATGCCTCCCGCCACCGGGAGGCCACATCCACAGCTGCTGGGCTCAGCACTCAGCAGGAGGCTACTCCATTGGGTCAAGATATTTCCCCCCCCCCCCCCCCGCCATTAGCCTCTTATTTGGTAATTACTGACTACTCACCGCGGCCGGGCGGTGGTTGCTGCTGTTGATGGACCACCTCTGGTAAGAGCGCCTGGAGGTGGGAACATGTCGGCCCACCAACCAGATGTCCTCATTTCCATTTTTACCCCCAATCCTGCCTTCAAGCCCGTCTCAGAACTAGTAAGATTCCACCCATTAAGAGCAGCACTTTTTTTTTTTATCCACTCATGGCATTGAATTTTATGGCAAGAAGTTTAGAATATTAAGTTAAGATAGAACAGTGAATCTATATAAAGCTTTAGAAACTCCACAGTTGGAGTAGTATGTATGCAGTTTTAAGATCAACTATAGGAAATATGTCGAGGCAATAGAGTACAGTGCAGATTCACTAGGATGCTGCCTGGTATGAGGAAATACTTGATAAACTGGGGCTGTTTTCTTTAAAACCGAGGAGATTTAAGGGGCAATTTGATAGTGTTTTAAAATGCTATGGCCGAGTAGGTAAAAAGCAGACTCGACTGATGAATCAGTGCTTCTCCATGTTCAACACCACCAATTTGATGAAGCACTGAGGGTGACAAGGGTGCAGAATGTACTCTGTGTGGGGGACTTCAATATCCATCACCAAGAGTAGCTCAGTAGCACCACGACTGACCAAGCTGCCGAGTCCTAAAGGACATAACTGCTAGGCTGGGTCTGCGGCAGTTGGTGAGGGAAAAACATATTTGACCTCGTCCTCACCAATCTACCTGTTGCGGATGCATCTGCCCATGATAGTATTGGAGTGACCGCCGCACAGTCCATGTGGAGACTAAGTCCCATCTTCACATTAAAGGTACCCACCATCATGTTGTGTGGCAACTCAAACTGGGCATCCATGAGGTGCTGTGGGCCATCAGTTGGTTCAATGAACAGTGCAGCAGGGCATGCCAGGAGCAGCACCAGGCAAATCTAAAAATGTGTCAGCCTGGAGAAGCTACAACACAGGATTGCTTGTATGCCAAACAGCAGAAGCAGAATGCAATAGACAGGACTAAGCGATTCCCACAACCAATGGATCAGGTCTAAGCTCTGCAGTCCTGCCACATCCAGTCCTGAATGATGGTGGATAATTAAACAACTAACAGGAGGAGCAGGCTCCATAAACATCCCCATCCTCAACAATAGGGGAGCCTAGCACATCAGTGAAAAAGACACAACTGAAGCATTTGCATCCATCTTCAGTTAGAAGGGCCGAGTGGCTGATCCTCCTCCCGAGGTCCCCAGCATCACGGATCCCAGTCTTCAGCCAATCTGATTCACTCCACGTGATATTAACAAACGGCTGAAGGCACAGTTTACTGCAAAGGCTATGGGCCCTTGACAACATTCCGGCAATAGTGCTGAAGACTTGTGCTCCAGAACTAGCTGCACCCCTAGCCAAGCTGTTCCAGTACAGCTAAAATACTGGCATCTACCAAGCAATGCAGAAAATTGTCCAGGTATGTCCTGTACACAAAAAGCAGGACAAATCCAAACTGGCCAACTACTGCTCTTTCAGACTATTCTTAATCATCAGCAAAGTGATGGAAGGGGTCATTGACAGTGCTATCAAACAGCACTTGCTCAACAATAACCTGCTCACCTGACACTAGTTAGGTTCTGCCAGGGCCACTCAGCTCCTGACCTCATTACAGCCTTGGTCCAAACGTGGACAAAAGAGCTGAATTTGTGGTGAGGCCAGTGACTGCTGCCAGGCCAAACCCCTGCCCCCCCCCGCCAAGAATGAGGAAAATTAATTTCACCATGTACAGTGATTTTTGGACTGTTGGTGAAGGAAGAACCTGCTTTAAAAAATAATTGGAAACTTTGGCTGGAGCGAGACATTAGCAAAGCAACAGACAGTACTTCAAAGGACAAAGGGACTATTCCCTGCACCAATTTAATCCACAATAGACTTTTGATTACCAGACGTTGAAGGTGGAAAGGCTAGCATTCCAGGTTAACTGCTAAGATGGCCAAATACATAAACAGACGTGGTTGGACCAGTTTGAGTCACATGATTGACTGGAGTTTTTCGAATTTGAACTTCCAACAAGGAATTTAGGATGAGAAAGCTGTTTTCTCCTTGCCTGAACACCTCTCTTCTGTCTGCTGTCATCTCGCTCTCACCAGCTTCGGAAACCATTGAAGACACAGGAACCCCAAGGGTTAAGAAGAATACTAGGCCCTAACGAAAAGCAAGACTACTTACAAAAAGACTACAGTGAGCTTGAAGCACAGTAAACAAGAAACTCTTCTGCTATTGTCTCAAACCTCTCCATTTTATTTTTCTTCTCTTTTCTGTCCCTATTTGTGTATTGCGTGCATGTGCTAGCTTGAGCGCATTGTATATCTGTAAGTGTTAACCATATTAAGAGTTTAAGGTTTAATAAATTTCACTTTTCTTTAAACCGAAGAGCCTGTTTTATGCTCATTTCTTTGCCTTATAATTGGAAAGTGGTACACAAGAATTCACCAAAGGACGAGCTCAAAACACAATGTATTTAAAATTAAACCCTGTTCCAATAAGACCAGGTGAAGACAGTAAATGACACCTCTCCCACCTGCTTGTAACACTGCCATTGACATCAAGGCAGCATTGGACAGAGTACAGCATCAAGGAGCCAGAGCAAAACTGGAGTTAATGGAAGTCGGAGGGGGAACCCTCCATCGGTTAGAGTCGTACCTAGCATAAAGGAAGATGGTTGTGGTTGTTTGGAGGTCAACCATCTCAGTCCCAGGACATCACTACAGGAGTTCCTCAGGGTAGTGTCCTAGGCCCAACCATCTTCAGCTGCTTCATCAACGACCTTCTTTCAATCATAAGGTCATAAGTGGGGATGTTCGCTGATTGTTCAGCACCATTTGCGATTCCTCAGATTCTGAAGCAGTCCTTGTAGAAATGCAGCAAGACCTGGATAACATCCAGGCTTGGGCTGATAAGTGGCAAGTAACATTTACGCCACAGAAGTGCCAGGCAATGACCATCTCAAATGAGAGAATCTAACCATCTCCCCTTGACGTTCAGTGACATTATGATCCCTGAATCCCTCACTATCGACATGCTGGGGGTCACCATTGATCAGAGACTGAACTGGATCAGCTAAGTAAATGATGTGGCAACAACAGCAGTTCAGTGACCGGGAATTCTGTGGCGAGTAACTCGCCTCCTGTCTCCCCAATGCCTGTCCACCATCAACAAGGCACAAGTCAGGAGTGTGATGGAATACTCTCCACTTGCCTGGATGGGTGCAGCTCCAACAACACTCAAGAAGCTCAACACCATCCAGGACAAAGCAGCCTGCTTGATTGGTACATTCACTCCCTCCACAGTGACAGCAGTGTGTACCATCTACAAGATGCACTGCAGCAACTCATCAAGGGTTCTTAGCACGTTGCAAACCCGTGACCTCTACCAGCTAGAAGGACAAGGACAGCAGATTCTTGGGAACACCACCACCTGCAAGTTCCTCTCCAAGCCACACAACATCCTGACTTGGAACTATATCGCCGTTCCTTCACTGTCGCTGGGTCAAAATCCTGGAACTCCCTTTATAACAGTACTGTGGGTGTACCTACACTCCAAAGACTGCAGCAGTTCAAGAAAGTGGCTCATTACCACCTTCTCAAGGGCATTAGGGATGGGCTATAAATGCTGGCCTAGCCAGTGCCACCCACATCCCCTGCATAAATAAAAAAAACTCCTTTGAGTTATTATAAAATCACGTGTAAGAGACCTAGGACAGAGAGCAGGAGAAACATTTTAACAGAGAGGTGTAATGCTGTGGAATGCACTACCAAGGTTAATGATGAAGCAGAAACCATGTCAAGATTTAAGAATAGCTTATACCAGGGGAATAAAAGAATACGGGAATAGGGTGGACAACATGGGATTAGGAAGACTGTTCGCATGGAGGATAAACACCAGAAGGTGGTGGAGCTTCAGTTCGAACAACTGCAGACCTGGTGCTGATACTTGAATCAGAGTAAAGGGGCACAATCATTGAGGCGTGTTTCTCTCCCCTTGTACTTTCTTGACATATGAGTTAGCTGAATGGCCTGTGCGCGTGTTGCCATTTCTATGTAATTTTATTAATAATCCTTTAAACCTCATTTTTTTGAACGACTATTTAACTGTACATATACATTCAAGATAATGTGCTTAATTTGATTAAACAAGTCCATTGTCAAACAACAGGCTAAAAATTAGATAAGGCCTGTTAGTGGGTGGAGGGATTGCAATGTTTGATTACCTCCTCCCATGATGGAAGTGATGCAGGGAGCATGCAAACTTCATGTTGCCTGCACTTTTCCATGATCATGGCATACAGTCAAGTGCTAAATGTGCTGCTGAATGGCTGCACACTCAGCAGGTGGCCCTGGTTTGTGCAAGATTAGAACCAATTAAAGCTCGCTTGCACCTCTTGGGTGCATTCTGGCTCCAGCAGGTGCTGGAAGTGGATGGGTGAGTCTCCTCTTAGCAGGCCAGAGACAGTGCTCACAGGTTTTCAGATGCAGTGCGGGAGCCCTTAATGCAGGAGGTGAGAAGGAGGAGAGAGAGAGCTCATCTTTCCACAAGGGGCCCCCCTGACACGCACTTAGAAGGAAATTGGAGCAGAGCCACGGAGGTGAATGCCAGGATTCTGGCCCCAACGACCTGCATATAGTGCTGGAAAAAGGTGAATGACCACTCCAAGCAACCGCACCTTCAAGCTCACATCCCAACTACTCACCCATCACCAATCTGTAGCCATCAGGCCTCGTGCCTAACATTCATATACTGCACCACACACACAGACACACACCTCCGTTTCTACATGTGTCCAGCTATTCAGCTATGACTTGCAAACACATTGCAACACACACACTGTCACACTTCTTTCTCTCTTGCAGGACAAGGTAACGCATAATAGGAGGCAGCAGCAAAGAACGGCGGGGATCAGGCATGGCTGTACGCCCTCACCCTTTTGGATCGACAGTGTTTGGCATGGCAACTGACATTGCTGAAGCATCCAGGATAACGGTGTCTTCCTGTCTTATGCATCTTCTCAAATCCCACTTCACCCCATCCCCCAATCTGGTATGAAGTACAAGTTGCAGATGGTGTAACCATGCACCTCTTGCTTTCCATTCATCCCCTTCCCTGACCCCAAACCACCCCTTGTACATTTATGCTTTCAGATACCCAAGACCAGCCAGGGGTGACCAAGGATGAAGGCTTTAATTAACTGTCCGCCTTACTCTGTTCTTGGCTGTCTGTGCAGTAATATGTTCTCATTAGTTATTGATTCATTATCACATATTTAGATTGCATGCCACTTGTCACACACTGTGTATTACAAGATCTTTAAGAATCTTTTTCTTGTGTTTGTACGTTGAAGACAGTCAGCAATATTATAGCAGTAAGAAGTAGAATCAATCCTTTCAGTACAAAGCACCACTGCAAATTTCTTGCACAAATGCAAGGCATGCATCTGCAGCACGAATGTATGTGATCTCATGCTCCCATAGGAGAATTTTACTTTGGATACTTTATATAGTGTATTTTCCAGAATTTTGGAATGCACTTTTATTACGCACACTTTACAATGTGCAAAATTCATTGTCTAATTATAACACTCAAAAACGTTCTCCTAGTATTCTAGTGAGTAACTCGGGTGTATAGACCAGGAAAGCCCAGGTTCAGTCCCTGCTCTATGCTGAGTTAGCTAATCTCACCTGGGGTGGTAATTAAGGCACTAAAATGGAGCTCAGTGGTCTAAGTTAAGGAACGGAGAACTCCTACTCCCAGTTGCTATTCAGTGGCCCTGCTGGAACTATACATGTATACATCAGGTGAGGAAAGGATAGGGGGTCGGTTGTGATTTTTCTGTTGTGGAACAGGCTACCAATGTTTGCTGTCAAGCTCAGAGGTAAAGAATGGCTTCATGGTGATTGACTAAAATCTGCTGTTGAGAAAGGAGTATGAGCAGTTAAGGTTAATCCTAAAAGCGGCAGTAACAGATGCCTTGGTGGTCCTTTGGAGAGGGACAGAGGGTGGATTATTCAAGCGGGGGCAATTCAAGCCTGAAACGGTGGAAAAGTAGGAATTCAGAGGAGTAGTGATGGATTGGGGTACGTCTTGGGGATGGGGATGGGGGTGGGGGGCAAATTACCCAAGAGGGGAGAATTGGAAAGTGAGCAACAGGAAGAGCAAGTAGTAGGACAGAGGACTAAGAAATAAAAGGAAAATAGTAGGAATAGGATTTTATTTGTAACTTGACCTTCAAGTAAACTTACCCATCATTTCAATAATAGTACAATTACAACATCTAGTCTTCAAAAAAAATGCCTATGTCCTATTTTACTTCCTATAATGTTCCTGCCTCTATAAAACAGTGTATCCTCTACTACTTGTGTACAGCATCAAGGAAGATATGTATAATCTGTATAAATTGAACATTATACGGTACAATATTCACCACCTTAAAATAGCATCTTATCTGATTTGCCGTTAGCAAGAACACAGGAGATCTGCTTACACCAGGACGCAAAAAGGATTTGGGGAGAGGTTTCTGATGTGCATGATCAGACAGACACAGTGAAGTAGCCATTTTTGATTTGTTCCTGAGAAATTTAAGCCAATCTAGCTTTTTCTGTAATAAAAACAAGAAATGCTGGAAATACTCAGCAGGTCTGGCAATATCTGTGGAGAGAGAAGCAGAGTTAATGTTTGAGGTCAGTGATCCTTCTTCAGAACTAGCTTTTTCTGTGATGGATGCTTTACATACTCAACATTCCAGGATATAGAATCTTCAGGCGTGACGGGGGTGGGGAGGGGGGTGGGTTGAGGTGGGGCGGGTGTAAAGGAGGAGGTGGCATTGCACTATTGATCAAGAAGTCAATTACTGCAATAAGGCGGGCTGCTATCTTAGAAGGTTCCTCAAATGAGGCCATATGGGTAGAACTTAAAAACAAAAAGGGGGCAATCAGTTGGCTGGGAGTGTACTACAGGCCTCCAAATAGGGAGAGATAGAGGAACAGATATGTAGGCAAATCTGAGAGGTGTAAAAATAATAGGGTAATAATAGTAGGGGATTTCAACTTCCTCAATATTAACTAGGATAGTCTTAATGCAAAAGGCTTAAAAAGGGCGGAATACTTAAAGTGCATCCAGGAGAGCTTTATGAACCAGCACGTAGAAAGTCCTACAAGAGAAGGGGCGGTACTGGATCTAATCCTAGGGAATGAAGCCGGCCAAGTGGTAGAAGTGTCAGTGGGGGAGCATTTTGGGGACAGTGACCATAACTCCAAGATTTAAGGTAGTTATGGAATAGGACAAAGATGGACCAGAAATAAAGGTACTGAACTGGGTGGGGGAAGGCCAATCTGAATATGATAAAACAGGATCTGGCCAAAGTGGACTGGGAGCAGCTACTTGTAGGAAAGCCTACATCAGACCAGTGGAAGTAATTCAAAAAGGAAATTGTGAGAGTTCAGGGCCAACATGTTCCCGTAAAGGTGAAGGGTAGGATCAACAAGTCCAGGGAACCCTGGATGTCAAGGGATATAGAGGATTGGATAAGGAAAAAAAAAGGAGGCTTATGGAAGATTCAAAGGGCCGAAAACAATGGAGGCCCTAGAAGAGTATAGAAAGTGTAGAGGGGTACTTAAATAAGTAATTAGGAGAGCAAAGAGGGGGCATGAAAAATCACTGGTGGACAAGATAAAGGAAAATCCCAAGGAGTTTTATAAGTATATTAAGGGAAAGAGGATAACCAGGGAAAGGGTAGGGCCCATTAGGGACCAAAGTGGCAATCTACGTGTGGAGCTGGAGGACGTAGCTGAGGTTTTAAGTGATTACTTTTCATCTGAGTTCACTATGGAGAAGGGCGATGTAGGTGTAGAGATCAGGGAGGGGGATTGTGATATACTCAAACAAATTAGTGTTGAAAGTGAGGAGGTATTATCTGTTTTAGCAGTCTTAAAAGTGGATAAATCTCCAGGCCCAGATGAGATGTATCCCAGGCTGTTATGTGAGGCAAGGGAGGAGATAGTAGGGGCTCTGACACAAATTTTCAAATCCTCTCTGGCCACAGAAGAAGTACCAGAGGATTGGAGGACAGCGAATGTGGTACTATTATTCAAGAAGAGTAGCAGGGATAAACCAGGTAATTACAGGCCAGTGAGTCCAACATCAGTGGTTGGGAAACTACTGGAAAAAATTCTGAGGGACAGGATTAATCTCCATTTGGAGATTAATCAAGAATAGTCAGCATGGTTTTGTCAGGGGGCGACCATATCTAACCAACTTTATTGAATGTTTCGAGGAGGTGATGAGATGTGTAGATGAGGGTAAAGCAGTTGATGTAGTTTACATGGACTTTAGTAAGGCTTTTGATAAGGTCCTGCATGGGGGATTGGTTAAGAAAGTAAGAGCCCATGGGATCCAGGGCAATTTGGCAAATCGGATCCAAAATTGACTTAGTGGCAGGAGGCAGAGGGTGATGGTCGAGGGTTATTTTTGCGATTGGAAGCCTGTGACCAGTGGTGTACCACAGGGATCGGTGCTGGGACCCTTGTTTGTAGTGTACGTTAATGATTTAGACATGAATATAGGAGGTATGATCAGTAAGTTCACAGATGATACGAGAATTGGTGGTGTCCTAAATAGTGAGGAGGAAAGTCTTAGATTACAGGACGATATAGATGGGCAGAGCAGTGGCAGATGGAAATTAATCCTGAGAAGTGTGAGGTGATGCATTTTGGGAGGACTAACAATACAAGGAAATTTACAATGGGTGGTAGGACCCTAGGAAGTACAGAGGGTCAGAGGGACCTTGGTGTACTTGTCCATAGATCATTGAAGGCAGCAACACAGATAGATAAAGTGGCTGGGAACACACATGGTTGGGAACGATACTTGCCATTATTAGCTGAGGCATAGAATATAAGAGCTGGGAGGTTATGATGGAGCTGTATAAAACGCTAGTTAGGCCACAGCTAGAGTACTGTGTACAGTTCTGGTTGTCACACTATAGGAAGCATCTGATTGCCCTGGAGAGGGTGCAGAGAAGATTCACCAGGATGTTGCCTGGGCTGGAGAATTTCAGCTATGAACAGAGACTCGATAGGCGAGGGTTGTTTTCCTTAGAGCAGAGAAGGCTGAGAGGAGACCTGATTGAGGTATACAAAATTATGAGGGGCATAGATAGGGTTGATAGGAAGAAAATTTTTCCCTTAGCAGAGGTGTCAATAACCAGGGGGCATAGATTCTAGGCAAGGGGCAGGAGGTTTAGATGGGATTTGAGGAAAAATGTTTTCAACCAGAGGGTGGTTGGAATCTGGAACACACTGCCTGAAGAGGCAGTGGAGGCAGGAACCCTCACAACATTTAAGAGGAATCTAGATGAGCACTTGAAACGTCATAGCATACAAGGCTAAGGGCCAAGTGCTGGAAAATGGGATTAGAATATATAGGTGCTTGATGGCCAGCACGGACACGAAGGGCCTGTTTCTGTGCTGTATAACTCTATTCGTGACAAACACATGCTAGATGCAAAACTTTACATATTAGCACGAATACCTCACACTATTCCTCTTATTTCAAAGTTGCTTTAATTCAAATTATGTTAATTAAATTTTTGAGCTGAAATGCATTTGACTTAACAGGACTAGGTATTCATAGATCTCCCATTGCTTTGTTTATAGATAAAAATGAAAATACAGTGGGGTTGAATTTCCACAGGGTACTTCCCAATCGTCCACCACAACTTTGTATAAACTGGATTTCTCTGGCTCTCCACGGAACTGCCACTGAAGTTATGGAAGATGATCGGGCGAACCCCATGGAAATTCAACCCCAAAGTGCATAAACAGCACTAGATTTAAAATATGATTCCCCTCACGTACCACAGTTAGATAAATAACTGTGCACATTAGCATGCTTAAGTTGAATAAATTAGTCCTTGAATGTACTTAATTACATTGCTTTAGTGTCAAAGTTACTTCAGACAAAGTTCAAATGTTCATGCTATACTATACTTCAGATATTTTAATTCAAAAAGAAAAATCACAATTACCTTAGTCCTAAAACTGGCTTCCTGGCATTTAGTACCATCAGATCTCAAGCCTTTTCCATAGCCAGATGAGTTCCACTTGGACTTACAAACAAGTCCTGACACACACTGAACTGTCAGTTTTACTGTGAATCAGAAAAAGCCCTCCTGTGTTAAATGCTCCCAATTTCAAAATGTGGTGATTGACTCAGAAGAGTGGCATTTTCTAATTGACAGTTGCACATTCTGGGAATTCTAATCTGTAGGAAGTATTTCAAACAATTTTATTGGTTCACCTTTTCCTCCTTGCTAGATATCTTAGTTGCAAATTACTGTCTGCCCATTCTTGATTGGTAGTTTTCATTCCTGTTTGCTACTTCACCATCATTACGTTCCAGATATGTTATTTTGTAAATGCGACATTTTACCCAATCAGCTGGAAATGTGACGCATGCTTTGCACATTCAGGTGTGACACACGTTTGTGGTGTCTGAGGTGTACTGAACACATGCAAGATGTATGACTTTACATAAGGATAGATTGACATAACTTGACGTTGCCAAGCATCATGGAGCATTTCTTGGTATCCTTCCCCACTGCAACCAAGACGAGGAATCCCACTCACCATGATTTCACCCAGTAGATCCTAAAATGCTAGGTGGCATGGAAGCAACATATTTATTTAATCCAACCAGCAGCTGAGTGTATTTGTTTGGGGTGTCAGATTTTCCCAATTGGTAGCACTCTTGCTGCCTCAGAATCAGAAGATTGCGATTCAAGCTACACTCAAGGGCTTGAGCACATAACCTGTATTGTTAGAGATGACAACCTTCAGATAAGCTGTTAAACCCAGGCCCTAACTGCCTTTTCAAGTAGACATTAAAGAACCTTTGAGTTTATTTGAAGGACCAAGTGTTCTCTTGGTGCGGCTGATAAACATTCTTACCTCCATCAATAATAGAAACAGATTAATTGCTTATTCATGTTGTTTGCGGAATCTTCTGTTATATTTGTCCACATAAAAACTCACTGCACTTCAAAATAATTAATTATCTGTGAAGTGTTTAGAGAAATTGGTTATATTTATAAAGCACCTTTATGTCTCCTAAGTCTTCTTAAAAAAAAAGGCCCTGCTAACACAGCAGTTTTGGGTGAAACTGTCCAGTGCTGCTTGTCCAGAAATTATGGCCGGGATTTTACGAGACGCGGCGGGATCGCAGTCTGGAAAGCGGAAACAGGTGCTGAAGGCACTCTCGCTCTGACGTTAGCTGCCGCCATGATCGAGCGCTAACTGTCCAATTAGTAGCCCGTCAGCGGTCATTTGAAAAAAAAAGGCGCATGTGGGCGGGAGGGTCAGCATCAGCAGGGACAGGGCAAGAGCCGGAAGAAGGTGCTGACAGCAACTTTAAAGAGCTGCCAGCACCTTAAGTGGCTCTGAGAACATTGCAGACTCCTCAAAGGAAAGAAAGAAGAAAAGGAATCTAAAATGTGAACCAGGCTGATTGGAACCACAACCTTACTTCTGGCCATATGGGCGACCCACCAGCAGTCTGGCATCCAACTATGACCCCTTTGGAGTTCCAGTCCCCGCTTGTGCCAGTGGCACAGAGAACAAGCCGGGTGGCGCCACAGTTCATTGAGTCCCTGTATGTCCTCCTCCAGGTGGTTGAAGCAAGGAGGGAGGTCCTGTTCCCACAGGACAGAAGGAGGACGACTCCCCAGATCAACAAGAAGGCCTGGATGGAGGTTGCAGAGGAGGTCAGCAGCCATGGGGTTGTTAGGAGAACCTGGATACAATACCACAAGTCGGTCAACAACCTTCTCTGCTCTTCCAGGGTGAGTAGCAAACCTCAGCCCTTGATGCTTTGTATTCAGATGGGTGGGTATGCAGGTGTTAATCTTGAGGAAGCCCTCCAAATGGAGTGAATAGCTGCAGCTCTATCATGGGGCATATGCCTGGCACATCTGACCTGTATAAGGGTGCAGAAGTGTGCCAGTCTAACACTTGCCTGACAATGGCCCCAGATGCAGCATACAGCAAGAGCGATGAGCGGGTAATCTTTCAGGTCAGGTAACTGAAATGATTCTCATGCATCTCCACAGAAGAGGGCCCAGAATGCCCATGAATGGGCACGGACTGGTGGCAGCGTTCCAATCCTCACCATTCTTACAGCTGTGGTGGAGGAGGCACTGCTAATGGCTGGTGAGGACAGAGTTCGGTCAGTCACAGACGGTGAGGCTGGAGCACCTGGCCAGAGGGTGAGTTCCCCAGATTACAGGCACGGGGTGGGGGACGGAGCTACAAACTATCATGAAGGTTGGTCGCATGTTCAAAGTCACAGACATTTGACCAGACTGCAGCCAGAGACATGTCCTTCAGTCCAGAGTGTCGCACAGACCTGATCATTCTGTTTTCTACTGCAGGCTATTGCCAGGCGACATATCCGGGGGATGTCCGACCACCTCTGATGAGGAGGAGGAGACCTCAGAAGGTGCAGTGACACATCCTTGCCCCGCACCAATCACAAGCTCAGATATCATCACCTCGGTTGGGCAAATTGCACAACCAGTAGTCACAACCCAGTTTTGGCACCGCACAAGTGCCGGACCAGTTGCCAGAAGCCGTTTCGGCCAAGGTCTCTGACACTTGGAGGACTGTGGGAGACTAGGCCAGTGCTGAGCCCCATGCTGATGATGAGCCTCTGAAGTCGTCCGTTAGGCAGGAGATGCTGCACGTACAGTGTAAGATGCGTGAAAAGCTGGTGGAGTTACCAGAGGGTATGCGTGCTCTGGCTCGGACTGTGGAGGAGTCCATCCAGACAATGAGTACTGCCATGTCCATCTCATCTGCATGACTGGCCTCCTCCAGAGATTGGCAACTGTTATGGAGAGCCAGCTCCAGCAGACCAGCCAGTGGCCGTCAAAGATGCACGCAGAACTACACGCCATCGCGTTGCCAATGAGCTCCATGTGTCAATGCAAGAGAGGGATGAGGCACCTGGAATCTCTTCCAGGTGCTCATCCCTCTCAGGTCAGCAGGGTGGCCCAAATGTGCCTCGTGACGGCATAGGAGCAGCAGCAGTCTGCATCTTGGGGCTTCTCTTAAGGTGCTCCTGATACAGACAGCGGCTCCTTGGCCCCTCTGCCCGTGACACCAGCCCCTCAAATTGCCATGATGGCAAAGGGTGCTCCTGAGACTTTTCAGGTTCACCGCAATATGCCGGAGCCCTCACACCCTCAGGCAGCCAGAGGATGGCCGCCAAGATCACCCCAAGCCACGGAGCAGCCTCATCAGCCACCTTCCTCTTTCATAGCTGGTGGTGAAGGGGCATTGACATGCATGAGCACTCGGAAACATTTTAAGAAATCACTGTAACTGCACTTTGCTTCTATTGGTGTGATTTAGATTAATGTTAATATATGTATAACCTCACATAAGCTTTATTAAATTACTCTTTTTGCTTATGAATGTCTCCATTTAGTGATGATGTACACAGTGATATGTATTTGCGTGATATGGGGACTTGGGGGAGTTGCAGCAGTGGGCCATGGTGTGCGAGATGAACAGATGGACCATCGCTAATGCGCTTATCGCTGATGGGTGAGTGCTATTGGGTTCCAGTAGATGTGAATGCCTGCAGTTAGATTTACATGTCAATCGTTGCTAGACTACATGGCTCAAGAACTTCAGGTCAGGAGAAATGCCTGAGTATTCGATTCTCCTGGGCCTCCCTGGCACCTAACTCCTGAGAACCTCCAAGTGCTTCCCCAGGCCATCCAGGTGGCTGCACCTCCTCTTCGTCAAATCCTTCACCCTCCTCGTCTGAGGATGCCTTGTGCTGCACCATGTCCTCAGCATCCCCTCTCTGCAGCGCCAGGTTATGTAAGGCGCAGCAGACAACCACAATCCAAGACACATGCTCGTGGATACTGAAGAGCAACACCTGAGTGGTCCAGGCACCTAAATCTCATCTTCAGCAGACCAATTATCTGCTCAATGATGACTCTAGTCGTCGCATGGCTCGCATTGTAGCATTCCTTAGCCTGTTGATTAAGGTCACTGGCTGGTGTTCTGGAGCCTTGATGGCCACATGCGTGCAGTCAATGACCCCCTGCACCTTGGGGAATCCAGCAATGGCCCCGACCCCGATGGACCTCTCAGTTTGAGAGTTGGGATCCGTGTGGAAGCGGACATAATCTCCGGCCCCCCTGAACAGGGCACTGGCGACCTCCTTGATGCACTGATGTGCAGCCGACTGCGAGATTCCACAAAGATTCCCTGTGGATCCCTGGAATGATGCAGTGGCATATGTGTTCAGTGCCATGGTGACCTTCAGGGCTACTGGCTTTGGATTGCCACCCAGTCCCCTGGGCCACAGCTCATTATGCATCATTGTACACAGGTCAGTGACAGCCTCCCTGGAGAGCTGTAGTCTTCATTGGCACTGCCTCTCTGACATCTGCAGGTAGCTCAGCCCCAACCTGTACACTCTATCTGGAGGGTACCTCCTTCTGCGCTGGCCACCTCCCTCTCTCTCTCTCCTCTTCACCCTTCTGCTACTTCTGGAGACTGCTGAAGACCCTCCTCTAGGTTCACAGTCCATTGCAGCGCTGTTGAAGGTGCCTGGCTCTCCCTCCCGCTCAGGTGCGCTTTGTCTTCAACGGGGTCCTCAAAGCCTGGGTGAGTAAGGCCCAAGATAAATGGCCTCTCCATTAAAGGCAGTCTTCCCCTGCTATTGTACTCTTCTTGATGCTCACATGTGACCCTTGGCCAAGTGTCACTTGCCTGTTGCCCTCCTGAATTGGCCCCCCTCCCCAACCTTCCCCTCACTCCTGACATGCTAAACTCAGCCCTCCCTTTGTGGCCCTTCCAGCTCTTTGATGTTTGCCCTTCCGATAGCCTCCCCTTCCAGGCAAGCATGATCTGCCAATTTGATGTCACCTCGTTCAAGGAGGTGAGACTCTGAAGCCCCGTGAGACCTGTGCACTGTTTATAAAATTGCATCCAACACACAAAATCGTTTTCAGTTGGCCATTTAAATAGCTTAATTACCTGCCCACCATATTGCCGTCGGACCTCCGCGCTCCATGTTTGGCACCAAGGTCAAAATTGGGATGGGACGTCACGACGTCAGACTTCCCATCTGATGTGTCCTGTCCCGATTTTATATCCAACGCCTCCATACCCGTCCACATCGTTCTCTTAAAATTCAACCCCACATTTATCTGTCTTGAACTTTATTTGCCAATTATTTTCCCATTTTGCAAGTTTATTACAAAGTATATCTCTTCTTCTCATCCTCAGGAATAGACTATGGAAACTATTAAAATAAATTTGGACTCTCAGATCCATCTACAAGACTGGAATCATGGGATCTATCCACAAAGACAAAGACTGAAGAAACATTCCAATGATATTGGGATTGCAAGATCAATCCAAAAAGACAGGGATTGTGGGGATCCAGAAGAACAAAAGAAATAGGAGCAGGAGTAGGCCATTTGGTCCCTCAAGCCTGCTCCACCATTCAATAAGATCATGGCTGATCTGATCGTGGTCTCAACTCCACCTTCCTGCCTGCCCCCCATAATCCTTCACTCCCTTGCAGATCAAACATCTGTCTAGCTCAGCCTTGAATATGTTCAATGACCCAGCATCCACTGCTGTCTGGGAAGAGAATGCCAAAGATTTTTGATCCTCAGAGAAGAAATTCCTCCCCATCTCCATTTTAAATTGGAGATCCTTTGTTTTTAAATTGTGCCCCCTAGTTCTAGATTCCCCCACAACGGGAAACATCCTCAGCATCTACCCTGTCAAGCCCCCTCAGAATCTTACATATTTCAATAAGATCACCTCTCATTCTCCAAATTTCCACTGAATATAGGCTCAACCTTTCCTCATAAGGCAACCCCTTCATCCCAGGAATCAGCCCAGTGAACCTTCTCTGAACTCCAATGCAAGTATATCCCTCCTTAAATAAGGAGACCAAAACTGCACACAATTCTCTAGGTGTGGTCTCACCAATGCCCTGTACAGTTGTAGCAAGACTTCCCTACTTTTATACTCCACCCTCTTGCAATAAAGGCCAACATTCCATTTGCCTTCCTAATTACTTGCTGTACCTGCATGCAACCTTTTGGGATTCATATACGAGAATACCCAAATCCCTCTGTCCTGCAACATTTTATAGTCTCTATTTAAATAATATTCTGCTTCTCAATTCTTCCCACCAAAGTGACCAAACTCATATATTCCCACATTATACCTCAACTGCCAAATTTCTGCCCACTCATTTAACCCTTTGTGGACTTTGTGTCCTCCTTACAACTTGCTTTCCTACCTATCTTTGTATTGTCAGCAAATTTGGCTACAATACACTCAGTCCCTTCATGTAAGTCATTAATACTGATTGTAAATAATTGAGGCCCCAGCTCTGATCCGTGTGGCACCCCACTAGTTACCAGTTACAGTTTGCCAATCTGAAAATACCCCATTTATCCCAACTCTCTGTTTTCTGTTAGTTAGCCAATCCTCTATCCATGCTAATATATTGCCCCCAACAGCATGAGCTCTTTTCTTCCGTAGTAACCTTTTTTATGTAGCGCCATATGGAATGCCTTTTGGAAATCCAAGTACACTACATCTACTGGTTCCCCTGTATCCACCCTGCTTATCACATCCTCAAAGAACTTTAATAAATTTGTCAAACACTATTTTCCTTTCACAAAACAATGTTGACTCTGCCTGATTGTATTATGATTTTCTAAATGTCCTGCTACTACTTCCTTAAGAATGAATTCCAGCATTTTCCCAATGATTGACGTTAGGCTAACAATTTTCTGCTTTCTGTCTCCTTCCTTTCTTGAATAGAGGTGTTGGATTTGCGGTTTTCCAGTCCGCTGGAACCTTTCCAGAATCTAGTGAATTTTGGAAGATTGCAATCAATGCATCCACTGTCTCTATAGCCACTTCTTTTAAGACCCTAGGATGCAGGCTGTCAGGTCCAGGGGACTGGTCAGACTTTCGTCCCATTTAGTTCTCCTAGTACTTTTATCCAGTGATAATGATTGTTTTAAGTTCCTTCCTCCCTTTTGCCCCTTGATTTTCTACTATTCTTGGGATTTTTTTGTGTCTTCTTCTGTAAAGACAGATACAAAATACTTGTTCAAAGTCTCGGCCATTTCCTTGTTTCCCATGATTAATTCCTCATTCACATCCTCTAAGGGACCACACGTTTACTTTGGCTACTTTCTTCTTTTTTATATACTTGTAGAAGCTCTTACTGTCTGTTTTTATATTTTTTGCTAGTTTACTCTCAAATTCTAAGTTCTTCCGCTTGTTTTTTTAAGTCATCCTTTGTTCTAAAATTTTCCCAATCTTCTGGCTTACCACTAATCTTTGCAGCCTTTTCTTTCAATTTGATACCATCTTCACTTGCTTTGTTAGCCACGGATGGTGCATCCTTCTCTTTCTCAGTGGTATATATCTTCCATGAGACTAGGACAGTGGGAACTATCCAAAGAAATTGGAACAGTGCAAGCCACCCTAGGAGACTGAAAATGTGGGCACAATCCAGTCATCCAAATATGTCTGGGATGTGGGATTTAACTGAAAATACTGGGACTGAAAAAGTGAAAACCAGCACTGTGACTGAGAACTATCCACAGAGACTGAGGCCAGGATTTTACGTTGGGCGGACAGAAAAGTCGGTGGCGAACCTGCTTCTGCCTCGCCTGGGGATCCGTTCCGTTTTGTATTGTCAGGATAATTGGAGCGGTGGCCACTGCTGGGACTGCAGCCCAGCCGACCACAGAGGAAGACATGAAGCCGGGAGTTAAGGTAAGTTTGGTTGCCTCACTGGGGGTAATAGATCACCTCGGCGAGGCAAGGGTGGTCGGATGGGTGTTGGGGTAGCAGGGGCGGCCCTCCATCGGGCATCCTGTGTCCGAGCATCAGGGCGCCCCCCCACCTGACCCCCGGGATGATCGGCAGCCACCTGGTATTTCCAGGCGGCTTCTCTGGGTCCTCTGCCTGCTTGCCACGCGTAAAATCCGCGTGGAGGCCGGCGAAGGCCCTTAAGTGGCCGTTAATTGGCCACTTAAGGGCCTTGATTGGCTTGGAGCAGGTGGACAGTTTATCGCCCCCACTGCCCTACGTAAAGTGGCGGCAAAGGCGGGATCAGCTCGGAAAGGTCTCCCGGAGCCTCCCACACCACTGTCAGAACTGCCAGACTCATGCAAAAAAAACTGTTTGCTCTGAGACATAGCAACGAAGCATGATTACACCGATCTACACATTAATGGCTAAAGATAGGGCTTGACCTGATATCTAAAATTTTGGAAGATGTTCCTGGTTCTGAGGCACAATAGTTCCTGGATCAACGAATAATTAGATTCCAATCTCGTGAGTTTGACATAAAAGGACGAGAGAAAAGTACACACCAGATAACCTCAGTCCCCAAAGTAAGTGTAATTACAGGGATCATACAAATGCTGGTTGGAATGTGTTGTAATTCCAAACCAAAAATCATTCTAAATGAATGCAGTGGCCTTTAAGCTCTTCTCCTATCAATCAGATTGTGAATAAGTAGCTTGCAATGTCTTGGCTACAAAATTAAATCTGTGCAATAATACCACAGATGGAAATACCTTCATCTCCACCCATGCCTGCCCCACAGCTGTTTCGCAGTTTTTAAAAACTCCTTCCCTCAGGGATGGAACTGAAAAAATGAATGATTTACATCTTCAGACAGTTCTGAACTTTGTCACCAAGTAAGTGAAAATATTTAGCTTTGTGACAGAATTTAGTATTTAAAAGAAAAGAAATAAATTTAGAATTCCACACTGATTATACACTGAGTTATAACAGGCCTTTATCTAAGTTGCATAGTTACCCAATGAGTATCCATCATTTAAACTGCATGTAGCAATTATGTATATATTATTAGACAGTAGCAGATCACACATCTGCTTCCCAGTAACACCTTCCCCATCCGTTCCCTAGCCTGTCATTGATCACATAACATATCCTGTGCATCGAGCCTAACCTAAAGCTCCACTCCCAACTTCCTACACTGCCATCCTGTAATATTTTATACGCACCCGACAGCCCAACACACATTCCCTTCTCCCATCACACACACTGCAGATCATTCATCCCCTTTACTTCTATTCCACTGCCCAGCACTCAGCATTAATTCAGTTTAACATTTCCCCCACCAGGTGCTTCAGCTCTTTCTCCAATCTCTCCTGTTAACGTATGGTCATATCCTCAAAGACCTTCCAGCAGAATGACTGTTACCCATGCCATCCTGTCACCGGCACTGTAAGAAACTCAAACTAAATAAATTCTTCATCTCTACAGATTTACTAAAGTGTAATTTATTTGCAATCAGCATAAGTTTTAAAAAGGTAAGTGATCCGGAATCTATCAGTTTAACAGTTTTAATAAAGGAATTATCCTGGATCAACTCAAACTCTTTTCCATATTTAGAGCCTGTTTATAAATTATATAGTAATATAGGTGAGAACAAACTGCATTTGTTGCTATGTTTAACAGCATTGTAAGCGCATTTGTGAAAATTTCTTCTGGTGTATTTCTAGCAAAATTGTAAAACTGTTTGAAAAGAATGGCTTACAATTTTACCAGAGTTATAAACCAGAGTAAATATTTGTGAATGCATATATGATATCAAGGGCAGGGCTTTGTGTTTTGGTCTTGGAGTCAAATGGGGGTCAAACATTGCACTGTGTGGGGCACAATCATTCAAAAGTGATTTTCTCCAAATTGGCCAATTAGTGGCCATAGGGCAGGCTCACCATCCAGTAAGAGATAGTGGGCGGGCTTTCAAAGCTACGGGTCCCTTAGGAGGCCCTCCCGCTCAGAAGGAGATGAAGCCTGCAGTTCAGTTGCAAGAGAGACAACGCCTCCATTTTGAGGCCTCTCTCCAACTTTTTAAACTTGTAAATAAAAATGTAATCAGCAGCCGAGCCACCATTGGGAGGGGGAGCTCCTACACAGGGCGGCCTACATCATCTGCAGCTGTAACCTGGCAGGAGGGAAGGGCCTCAAAGCTCGTCTGGAACACTGACCACCACCACCTCACCACCACCCCCACCCCACCGGCCCCGGTCTACCAGTGGGAGGCCACCTCCAGGCAGCTGGCCTAGTTCCTGACGCCTCAGGGGGCCTGGAGGCTGACTGAAAAATTCCAGTCAGCCTCTGACAATAGGCCCTAAGTGGCCTTTAAATATCCTTAATTGGCTACCTGCCATTTGTGGGCAGTAGCCCTGTCATCCCCATCTCACCTCCGGGAAAATGGCCCTGGGTGGGATGGTGTTGACACGCTGGCTGGCGGTGCGAATTTTCAAGATGCTTGCCTTGGCACTCGCCCCCATCGGGGACTAAAAATACTGCCTCAAGTGTCAGATTGGCTTAGTTGTTACAATCTAGTCTGAGTCAGAAGACTATGGGTTCAAGCACAAGCCAGATATAGTAATGTAATGGTTAAGGTATTGGATCAGCAATTAAGATTTCATATTTCACTGTGCCAAACTGAATTCAATTAATCTGGTAATTGGTGAGCTGACTCAGTGATGTGTTTCAGGGAAAGGAAAGAAGTCTTCCATCCCTACCTGGTCTGGTCTATGAGTGACTCCATTCCACATTACATGGTTGGCTCTTAATACTGATAAACCACCACTTTCTCAGGGCAATGAGAAATACTATCGTGGTAAATGCAATTGCTAGGCCAGATAAATAATAATGTTACCCTTCAGTATACTTTGTCTATCAGGCACCAAGAGAGGAACATTGGTTGCCAGTTGTCCACTGCATAGACGGGTATGAGAATATATATGTGGGCGGCACAGTGGCGCAGTGGTTAGCACCTCAGCCTCACAGCTCCAGGGACCCGGGTTCGATTCCGGGTACTGCCTGTGTGGAGTTTGCAAGTTCTCCCTGTGTCTGCGTGGGTTTTCTCCGGGTGCTCCGGTTTCCTCCCACATGCCAAAGACTTGCAGGTTGATAGGTAAATTGGCCATTATAAATTGTCACTAGTATAGGTAGGTGGTAGGGAAATATAGGGACAGGTGGGGATGTTTGGTAGGAATATGGGATTAGTGTAGGATTAGTATAAATGGGTGGTTGATGTTCGGCACAGACTCGGTGGGCCGAAGGGCCTGTTTCAGTGCTGTATCTCTAATCTAAAATCATATGCTAATTCATGTAGGTCCTGTCCAAAGTGATTGGGTTGCACAGAAGCAAGTAACTGCTGTTGAAGCTACATACCTCTAGTGGGTATCCATGTTGTTGTCTGGAGCATGGTGGATGTGCACTAGCATTTTTTGGTCAGCTGTGCCGCTCACTGTGAGGAGCTCCTGATACCTGCTATCTGAATCTGTACTCATCAGTTCTTAACAAGCAGCTACTGATTATCTTCTTTGGTCTCTTTGAAGTCAAAATGTCTCAAAATGATATACCTGGTAATGGAAGTTCAGAACCAATTTATTCCTCTGTGGCAGACTCAGTCATCCAATGTCTGAACCAGGTAGGTCTACAGTACTCCAGGGCACTATTGATGATTGATCAGTCAGTCTGGCTCATTAATGGAAACTGAAAAGATAGACCCGTCACTGTGAGCTGAGATTCTTTCCATTCAGCTTCAAATAACCCGGAAAGTCAAAGCCCTAAAGAGTAGTATCGTTCTGGCTGGACAAAGAGTGGGAAGCTTACCAATGCTGTGTTCTGGTAAACTGTACAGTGTTAACTGGCATTCCAGGAACACTCGAGAGGTTCCTAAATCTTGGCTCGTCAACACGTGCCCAAGCTCTCTGGAGCTGGACAGGTGGGGTGCATCTCTATGAGGAGATATTATACACACTCATATTTGGGGAAAAAACAATCAGCGTGGACTGACCCCTTCACCTCTCAAGGCTACTCCTTTCAATAACGGAAGTAATTCTGGCCTTTACATATTGTAGGTGGGAATTCTTCAAGAACAGGAAATTACAGCCACAATACTCTACAGGTGAAGTCACTTCATATAGTGGCAGCACTTGGGTGGAAGTAAAGTTGAAAGGAGAGAGGAAGGCAGAAAGATAAGAGTGGAATCCAACAATGGTACTTTGGACTTAGGCAGAAGAAGAGAGCCAGCATTAACCGAGAAGGATGGAAGAAGCTTTAACTGGTTAGCGTAGGATAAAATCAGTAACTTGAATTAAAAAGGAAGAGGGAAAAGTGCACATGCTTCAATAGGAGGATTGAAGGAGGAGTGCATGTCTCTAAAGAAGTAGGATACTTTTATGAATTGGGATGGTGGGGGATTAGATATGGGAATATGAGCGTTATGGTCACTTTTGGGGAAGTGGTGGGCTGGTTGACCTGTTGGACCTGTAAGTGACACTTGTTCCTCTTTTTTTCGATTGAAAATCTATCAGTTGTGAAGTATCAACGTTCGTAAGATTGAAGATTAACCAGAACAGAAGGTTCAAAAATTTCCTAGGAGAACATATCCTGGATAACTATAAATGAAACACCAATTTAGTGTCACATTTGGCTCTCTCTTTCAGGCTTTCATGGATTAACATTTGCTTACCACCAAAATAAATAAAGGTTTGTAATATATCGCTATTGCTGAAGTTACTAAAGCCAACTGAACTACCTTTTTCAAGTCATTGACAGAATCAGGACTGTTCTTGACCAGTTGCCTTTCTGGGGCTTGTGTCAACTTTTATTTGAATCTGCAGTTAAATTTTTACTAGTTTTCCAGGCTGGTACTCTATTATTAAACAAACAAATTCCACAGGTGTAATTTTCTTGGTAGCTTAGTTCAGACATTCAAACATGGAGTTCTGATGAAAAGTCACAAACCTGAAACATTAACTCCATTTTTCTCTCCACAGATGCTGCCAGACCTGCTGAATGTTTTCAGCATTTTCAGTATTTATTTCACTCATAGTGATCAATTTCTGCACATGTCAAATGCCAGGCTAACCAAAAAGAAACAATCTTTAGCTAAGAAGTTAAACTGAAGCCCTGTTTTCTTGTTAAAGATTCCATAGCTTAGTTAAAGGAGGGCAGGGAGTCCTCCACATCTTCTAATCAACATTTCTTTGCCAACTTGCACCACAATAATAGATTCATTTTTTAATGGTATTGTCTTGTGTACAAAATGGCTGCTGTACTCATCTACACACTGCGCTGCTCCATGCACCACTGACCACCTCCAGGCGCTTACCCATTGTCTCTCGAGATAAGGAGGCCAAAGAAGACTCATCTACATAACAACAGTGACTCCACATTAAAGTAATTCATTGTATATGAAGTGCTTGGGAATGTTTTTGAAAGATGAAATAAGATGTTACAATATGCAAGTTTTTTCTTTCTATTTCCCATGAAGAGCAGGAGAAAAAATAAGTGTTCATCAGTTTCAGTTTTCCATTTGGTCATATTAATTCCTGGTCATTTCAAATCATGTACCTTTTTTGTGGTTGCATCACTGATATACAACAGTATTATTTTGCCCTTTTTGATCAGGGAAGTTGCAATGTCTTTTCCTTGAGTCTCATCTGCATGGTCCAGGCAGTTCATGTTTTCATAGCTCACTGAAGCCCCCCAGAGGCAGCAAACAAAGGCAGCAGCAGTTCAAAGCAAGTTTAAAAAAAGGAAAAAAAAGACTTGCATTTATGTAGTGCCGTTCATGACCCCAGGCCATCCCAAACTGTTTAACAGCCAATTAAGTACTTTTTAAGTGTAGTCACTCTTGTTATGTAGGAAGAGCAAAGGTCCTGACTGTTCAAAATAGTCAGGTCTGTTACAATTTCCAATTTTCTCCCCTGAATGCAAAGGCAGATTAAAATTATCTTGAATAGTGCACAGTGCACTGGCAGAGAGAAAAACATATGTTAATTGAAATAGCCTTTGAAGATCTAACTTCAGCTGTAGTGTTCAGCCAGAGATAGTACTCATTTAGGTTATTTTCCTAATCAAGTATTGCAGTTGGATTGTATTGCATCTTTGCTTTGTTTAAGCATCAACGTGGAAAAGCTGACAGTGTAGGGGGTAATGACGGACTTTCTGAAGTGAAGGAATTGAATTAAAAATTATCAGACACTCTTGGTAAAACAGAGAGGAGCTTTATCTGCTGTAAGGATGTAGTTCATCACATCTGGTTTCGCCCAATCATCACCAGTAACACAGTGATGCTCCTCACATGACATCAATTGCCCCATGCCACATATATTTACCTTCTGGTCTGTACTGGGCGACAATGGTTACAGTCTGACCGGCTCTTTTGAGTGCTGCAGCTGCCTGCTCATGGGTCGCACTCCGAAGGTTTACCCCATTCACCTGAAATAAATAGGTAGGATTAATTAAAACACACTCAGTACAATCAAGTTCCCACTTTATTGATGGCAGTTTTGTAGTGATGATGTAGACGTAACATTTATGAAGAAGTACCTACTGACTGACAGATGGCTGAGATACTTGCTTTCCTCCAGCTTATCCAGAAACAACTAAATTAGATAAATTTCTTTCTGAAATAACATTTTGGGATACAGTATGAGTAATTTGAAATAAGATGAAATGTGCCAAATGTGGCATGCTTGGGAGGAACAGGTGACTTTGGACTTATTGTTCCCAAAGCATCTCCATTCATGTCTGGGCCTGTTGCAGACTAATTGAGAGATTGATCACTATGATCAATCAACAACTTCATTATCATTCTATCATGCGACGACTAGGATGGTAGAAGATGAACTAGATAGACCATGATTTTTTTTGTCCAGCATTTCCTATGCTCCAACAGGGAGAAAGGGGTAATAAAATATAGTTGTAATGAAGATTAAAAAACATACAGAGTTGCATGAAAATACCACGATTTTACATGTTGGAAATGCCATTCCTCTGCAATAGATCTTTGCCTTTGACGACAGGGCTGTCACCAACACCCTTCTGCCTCAGGACACAAGTGTCATGAATTGCACTCTGGGATGAGAGCACCTTGACGAGCAGCAGCCTGGAAACCAGATGTGCTAATCAGCAAGCATTCTGGCGTGCAGACATCTAGGTGGACACTAAGAAACGGACATTTGAGTAGCAGAACTTCCAAAAATAAACTTTCTAAAAAAATGATTGGGATATGTAATGAATAATAGCAGACCTTCTTAGTTCTTGAATAAAATGGAGTAGGAGCGGGGATATAGTGGCAGGCTATACATGATTGCAGTAATAACCTCAAACGCAGCTGTTAGCATTGCAACAATATCCTAACTCTGAGCTGCACAAATGGTTGAAGCCGCTGACAGTGTCTCTGCAAAAGGTGCACTGGCCAGTGTCAGGAAATAGAAATCTTCGAGACAAGTTTCAAAATCAGGGAAGCACCAGTCAGCAAATTATGAATTGATACTCTGTACATTATAGATTGTACTCCACAATCCTATAAAATGGAGAAATAACTGATTTCTATTTGGCAAATGCTACTGTCTTACTCCAGAGTAATCTGCATGGGAACAGTGTTGGAGGAAAAACTGAGTCATGCAGCTACCAGCTTCAAAACACTAAAAGAATGAGTCGTAAAAGCAGAGTTTATTATTAATGCAAGACATATAAACAGGCTGAATGTCTGTAACTAGTGAGTGAGTCAAGATGATCTGATTATTTTATGTGACTTTTCTATATCTGCTTTCTGTACACCTACAACAGCAAGAGTTCAGTGCGAGTCATTTCACATGCCTAAATTTCCAAGAGAATTTTGTGAAATTTTGTTTTCATAAAGGTGGGGACTGTCAGCAATGGAAAATGAAACATTGTCCATCTCACACTTAGCACCACACACATTCAAGTAAGGTGTAGTCCAGGCCAGATGCAAAGTAAAGCTCCATCTACAGCACGCACAGGTGAACTATAGCATGGGGTAAAATGCAGAATAAAGCTCTGCATCAGATACTGCCCCAACAAACATTACAGGGTTAAGTAGAGCACAGGACAGAAGCAGCATAAAGCTCTACCTACTGTGTCATCAAGTATCAAGGTTAGGTACAGTATAGTTTAAATTTCCTTCTATACTGCCCCAAAAACTCGAGTTATAAATGAATTTCTCTTTACATTGTCCCATTAAGCACTCCCAGGCCAGATTTAGCATGGGTTAGATGCAGAGTAAAAGTCCCTGCATTCTGCCCAATGATGCATCTTCACCCTCATTTCAGGAAGGCAACTAAACTGCAGCGCTGCCATTTTCATTTTGCACATCAACTATCTCTATGGCCTCACTGAACAAAATACTTTCTGTTAGAAGCTGGGTTGATTTGAGACTAATATGTTTCAGTCAGGACACTTAAAGCTGCATGCCTCATGCTCTGCTTGTGTAAGTGCGCTTCCTCCAACTCATATAACCATGCCTCTGCTGCATGTATATGCTTTGGTTGTGTAAAGATGTTCCTCATCATACAAAGGTATCTCTGCATCCCCTCCATCACATAAAGGTGCCTATGCGCCCACCGGGTGCACGTGTACAGTTACTTCTCCATCATGTAATGGTGCATCCAAACTAGTATATAAAGCTGCCTTCACCATATGAAAAGGTAGCTCCAGTTCCCCACTTCCTTCTTGTGTAAAGGTGTTTCCCTCATTTTGGTATTTCTCCCTAGTAATGTGGGTAAGACTGGCAGCAGAGAAGTGCATGGGACTGAAATTTCATCAGTCATTTTGTTATGTTGCACATTGCTACTTTATCACTTTGTACATGGCAAAACCTCGCTGCTTAACTTCTCTTCATCTTGTGAGAGACAGAATCCAGTTTCAGTAAGCCAGTTAGATTCAAAGTGGGGTTTGCTGCCGGAGTAGATGCTACACTTGATATCAATTTACAGCTACTAAGGGAGTTTTCTCATCTTCAGTAAATATGCTCATCACTCACTGATAAAATCCGATCTCCTCTTCGTAGCTCTCCACTGAGGTCTGCTGGTCCGCCTGCCAGGATGAATGATACAAAAATCCCTTCACCATCTTCTCCACCAACAATGTTAAAGCCTAACCCTGTTGATCCTTTGTGGAGGACAATCTTTCTTGGTTCTCTGAAATAAAAACAGGAACAGCATTAGAAAGAAACCAACCAACAAAATAGTTGGAAAAATCCATATCACAGTCCTGGAAGCTGGCTCCACTCAATTCTCTGTCATTAAGATGGACAAGACCACATAAAAGGATTTTAAAAATAGTTAACCATGTTGAATGACTATATATCAGAATTTTTGAACTGAGTGAAATTCTCAATTAAGTTGATGAGAAACCCAAGGTTAGCACTATAGCTAAAGAGAAGGAAACAAATTCAGGAAAGGAAGGGTCTCTTTATATCATCAGTAAGTTCACTCCACATTCAGCCTGCAAGAAGGATTTACAAAGTTTCTGTACCTTTTGTTTAATCATTTAATTCTGTAAAAATAAAAAAATGTGTTGTAAGACTGTCCCTTTAAGGGGGTCCCTGGCTATCTGACCCAGAAACTAGTTTCATTGTGTTTTTACATCTTACTCTGTTAAGTCCTCTTGACTTGAGTAAAAATAAAGATAACAATTTTGAATCTGAAACCCCCTCAAAGCAGAGGAGAAGCTTGGCCAGGCCACCTTCGCATCCTTTTCCTTTTCCTGATGTCGAGCTTCGAGTGTTGTGTCCAGGCAAGTGGAAAGTATTCCATCACATTCCTGACGTGTGCCTTGATGGACAGGACTTGGGAAGTCAGGAGGTGAGTTACTCACTGCAGGATTCCTAGCCTCTGATCTGCTCTTGTAGACATGGTATTTATATGGCTACTCCAGTTCAGTTTCTGGTCAATGGTAACCCCCAGGATGTTGATAGTGGGGGATTCAGTGATCTTAATGTCATTGAATGTCAAGGGGAGATTGTTAGATTCTCTCTTGTTGGAGATGGTCATTGGCTGGCACTTGTGTGGCACGAATGTTACTTGCCACTTATCAGCCCAAGCCTGGATATTGTCCAGGTCCTGCTGCATTTCTACATGGACTGCTTTCAGTGCAATGAAGGTTCACCAGACTTGTTTCCGGGATGGTGGGACTGTCCAATGAAGAGAAATTGGGGAAACTGGGCTTGCATTCTCTAGAGTTTCGAAGAATGAGAGGTGATCTCATTGAAACCTACAAAATACTTAAAGGGATAGACAGGGTAGATGCAGCTAAGATGTTTCCCCTGGTTGGGGAGTCTAGAACCAGGGGACATAATTTCAAAATAAGGGGGAAGCCACTTAGGATTTTACATTCCTGACCAAAGTGTACTCGACACCAAGCTCACTGGGCAAGCTTTTCAAGTGACTCTGATTAGGAGGGATACTCACTGCAAATTTAAGCATTGCCTGCCTCCCAGTTATTGGTGCAGATGCATCTGCAAGTTCAAGCTCATTTTTGCCATTTTCTCCAAATCCAGCTTTATATGTCACCATCAAGGCTACAAAATGCACACACATGCCAAAAAGACAAAACTTTTGCACCAAAATAAAAGCAAATTACTGCAGATGCTGGAAATCTGAAATAAAAACAGAAAGTGCTAGAAATACTCAGCAGGTCTGGCAGCATCTGCAGAGAGAGAAGCAGAGTTAACATTCCAGGTCTGTGACCTTTCATCAGAACTGGCAAAGGTTAGAAAAGAATTAGGTTTTAAGCAAGTGAAGGTTTGGGGTGCGGGGGCGGGGGGTGGGGGGGGGGGTGGTAGAGAACAAAGGGGAAGGTGTTTGATAGGGCAGAGGGGAGGAGAGATTAAATAACAAAGCTGTCCTGGGACAAAGGCAAAGAGTGTATTAATGCTTGTGGTGAAAGACAAAGCATTAGTCCAGAGAGAGTGTGTTAATAGCAGAATAATGAGCATCTCTGTCTACATGAAAAACAGGCACATGGTTAAAAAATAAAATAAAATAATATAAAAATAGGCCAGTCATGCTCTGAAGTTATTGAACTCAATGTTCAGTCCACAAGGCTGTAGAGTGCCTAATCAAAAGATCAGGTGCTGCTCCTCAAGCTTGCATTGATGTTCACTGGAAAACTGCAGCAGGCCAAAGACAGAAACGTGGGCATGAGAGCAGAGGGTCGGGGGGTAGGGGTAGGGAGAGGTGGTTTGAAATGATAAGCAGCCGGAAGCTCGGGGTCATGCTTTCGGACTGAGTGGAGGTGTTCCACAAAGCAATCACCCAATCTGCATTGGGTCTCCCCAATGTAGAGGCGACTGCATTGTGAGCAGTGAATACAGTATACTAAATTGAAAGTAGTACAAGTAAATCGCTGCTTCACCTGGAAGGAGTCTTTGGGGCTTTGTATAGTTAGAAGAGAGACGGTAAAAGGGCAAATATTACACCTCCTGCGATTGCATGGGAAGGGAACAAGGTGTCGGGGGAGATGGAGGAGTGGACCAGGGTGTCGTGGATGGAACTATCCCTCCGGAATGTTGACAGGGAGGGGAAGAGAAGATGTGTTTAGTATACTGCATTCTCTGCTCACAATGCGGTCGCCTTTTAAAAAATTTTTAAATTTTATTTTTTAAACCATGTGCCTGTTTTTCATGTCGTCAGAGTTGCTCATTATTCTGCTGTTAACGCTCTCTTTGGACTGATGCTTTGTCTTTCACCACAAGCATCAACACATTCTTTGCCTTTGTCCCAGGACAGCTTTGTTATTTAATCTCTCCTCCCCTCTGCCCTATCAAACACCTTCCCTTTTGTTCTCTTCCCCACCAACCACTGTTCCACCCTGCACCCTTCACTTGCTTAAAACCTAATTCTTTTCTAACCTTTGCCAGTTCTGATGACAGTTCACAGACCTGAAACATTAACTCTGCTTCTGTCTCTACAGATGCTGCCTGATCTACTGATTATTTCCAGCACTTTCTGTTCTTATTTACAACTTTTGCACTGCCCTGATCTAATTATAATTTTTATAGGGCTGAGAATAAGCAATGAGAAGAAAGTAGGAGTATCACAGTGCAGGGGGAGGAGAATGAGAACATGCAGCGGGCAGAGTTTCTGAGTATCACCATGCAGGATCACAGGACTGAGAAAGAGCATGTGGAGTGTATGATACTGCAACACATGGTAAGAAAAGTGTGGCGAGTGAATATGTGTAAGTGACCTGAGTATAGGAGCATCACAGTGCTGAATCATGCTATGGTGGAACAAGTTGCACCTTTTAATAATGTTTCTCCGCCTTGTTCGCATGGTCAATAATGTAATCTGCTTCATTCTTTCCAAATGCAATGACAGTAAAAAAAAAATGACTTTTTGCAATGGTCAATGTGACAACCCAGGAAGTGAAGCTGTCACATTCCAATGAGCTAACACTGAAATAATTAATTTACACTAAGCTTTACACAAGTGTCAGGAAGCCTTACAGCTACTGTCCTTTTTGAAAGGTTTTGTTTATGCTGCTTTTACCAAGACGTCAACCTTGGTGCAGTGATAGTGATTTCACCTCTGAGTCAGAAGTTTGTGTATTCAAGCCCCACTCCAGAGACCTCAGAACATAATTTAAGTTAACACTTGAGTACTGAGGGACTGCTGCACTGTGAGAGGTGCCATCTTTTGCACAAGACATTAACCTACCCACTCAGGAAGATGTAATGATAATATAATTTAGTTTTATTTTGTTTTTTTCAAAGTTATTATAGAAAATTCCCATGGCACTATTCAAAGAAGAGCAATGATGTTCTCTCAGTGTCCTGACTAGCATTTATCCTTCAACCAACACCACTAAAACATATTATCTCAAGGCTATATGTGGACCTTTGCAGAGCACAAATTAGCTGCCACATTTGCCTATATTACACCAGTAACTACACTTCAAAAGTAGGACTGAGAAGCGCTTTGGGATGTTCTGAGTACATTAAGGCGCTATATAAATGCAAGTTTTTTTCTCCTTTACTCTAGATATTATCACATAATTAGAAGCTACTTCACACTGGCTATTAATGTTTCTGGAGTCAGTGTAGAATAAGCATTTCTATGGGTCTTACAGGTGACAGCTCTGCATAAACAGGATGATTTAATAACAACAACAGTTCATGTTGGACACATTACCATACAAACCAATTTCCAATATGTACTGTGATTAAACAGAATATCTATATGGAAATTGGGGGTCTCGAGCTGGTGTTCACACACATTCTATTATTTATTAATCTGTCCTTGAAGAGTTACCTTCCTGAGTAACCTTATTTTGGAGAAAAATACATTGAACCCTGTATTGTTAGCAGGAGGCAGTTGTGGTTAAAGGTTTTTTTAAAAGCTTCTCCTGTTGCCCCTGTCAATGACGATTAATTGCTCTGAGATCAGTGGGAATGGGAAACAAGGCATTAAGTTCCCACCCCAACATTGGTATAGTAAATATATCTGCTTCATTCAGGCATACACAGTAAAGGTAGAACTGGTAGGATTTCTGGCAGGGGGACATTATATCAACCAGTCATTCAAGTCTGGCCTTTGAGGTGTGATTGAATTAATGTTGACCAAGATTGAAGAACCTGCATAAAGATGCTCACCTCCCTGTCACAAATAAGGAACGACAAGATGACTTTGGCTTTGAAGATTCAATCCAAAATGAGGAAGTGAGACACTAACCCACTTTATTAAAAATATAAATTCGTTCTGACAGAACAGTCATGGGATGACAGCCAAGGTACCTGACTGACATTCAAGTCAACACTATTCATATTGTGTCAGTGAGCTACATGAAGAAGGTTAGTCTCATCACCTCACCCAATGATATTAATCCAAACTTGATTTCACATTGATATAGCTCCAGTGTCATTTTTGTTTTTCTCTGGAGCTGGTAGATTAGCTTAATGGGGGCACCTGCTAAGTTGATTTTTCCTTTCTTTGGCTCTTGTTTCAAAGAACTGGTGATTGGTCAGGCTTCGCTCCCTAAACTACCCACAAACGTTCACAGGCTTTAGAGTTCACAGAAAAAGGTCAAACAAAGTCTCTAACATATAGAAAGCATTTTATGCACATCCCTACAGCAGGTTTGGAGGGAGGGAGAGCATATAATTGGGTGGGATGGTGAAGGGGGAACCATGCCACCATCCCGCCTCCATCAAAATTAAGTCTGGGGTAGGAAGGCCTATGAACGGCCTTCCCACCCTGTTGCCAATTGATGCCCTTAAGTGGGCAATTAATACCCAATTAAGGGCCTCATCCCACCGCCGCCACAATTAGCTGTGCAGCCTTGTTGCTGCACGGGACGCATGGCAGGTAAAACCATGCGGGCTGCTTCCTGGCTCTGTGGGGGAGGGGTGTGGTGTCCCTTCTTAAAAGGCACAGTGCCTGAATGAGAGACCTAGCATTGGGAAGTGGGGGGCCCACTGAGAGCCACCCCCCTGCCCTTGCTACTGACCCTCCCCTGCACCCCCCTCCTCCACGACTCCCACCCCGCGTGACCCCTCCCACCCTGATCTACCTGGGGCCTGGGTCCAGTGTCACTCCTAGGCCTTGGGTAGGTGTTCCACCAGCAGCAGCCAACCCCTCCGCTGTGGCGTTGCTCTGTGAAACAGCTGCCAGCCTCTGATTGGATGGCAGCTCTCACAGAGCGGGACTTCTGTCGCCAAGGTCCTTAATCCCGTGGAAGGCCACTGTCCACTTAAGTGCCTATTGGCACAAGGTTTGGCAGGCCTGCTACAGAAGAGGCAAAGCGGGGATCCTGGCATGCTTTTTCCGGACATTGAGACCCCCATCGCCAGGATAAAATCCCAGCCATAGATTTTCATTGTTAAATCACCTTTCTGCAAAAAATTCCTGATGCTTTCTTTAGCTCAGCGGAAACCTGACCAATGTTTTCTGTAAATTCCATCATGTGCAAATTTGTGTCAAGGAGTTACTCCAAACAGCCTGTGAACACTATTTGTGGTGGAGAACATACTAAACCAGATGAGCATTAAACCAAATATGTTAGAAGTGCTGGTCAATGAAGATCTGAAAGAGGAAGACATGTTAATGCTGCAGTTATGAGCATTCTTTTTTTTTTAATTCATTCATGGGATGTGGGCGTCGCTGGCCAGGCCAGCATTTATTGCCCATCCTAATTGACCCTGAGAAGGTGGTGGTGAGCTGCCTTCTTGAACCGCTGCAGTCCATTTGAGGTAGGTATACCCACAGTGCTGTTAGGAAGGGAGTTCCAGAATTTTGACCCAGCGACAGTGAAGGAACGGCGATATAGTTCCAAGTCAGGATGGTGTGTGACTTAGAGGGGAACTTGCAGGTAGTGGTGTTCCCATGCATTTGCTGCCCTTGTCCTTCTAGTTGGTAGAGATCACGGGTTTGGAAGGTGCTGTCTAAGGACCTGGGTGCATTGCTGCAGTGCATCTTGTAGATGGTATACACTGCTGCCACTGTGCGTCGGTGGTGGAGGGAGTGAATGTTTGTAGATGGGGTGCCAATCAAGTGGGCTGCTTTGTTCTGGATGGTGTCGAGCTTCTTGAGTGTTGTTGGAGCTGCACCCATCCAGGCAAGTGGAGAGTATTCCATCACACTCCTGACTTGTGCCTTGTAGATGGTGGACAGGCTTTGGGGAGTCAGGAGGTAAGTTACTCACCTCAGGATTCCTAGCCTCTGACCTTCTCTTGTAGCCACGTTATTTATATGGCTACTCCAGTTCAGTTTCTAGTCAATGGTAGCCCCTAGGATGTTGATAGTGGGAGATTCAGCGATGGTAATGCCGTTGAATGTCAAGGGGAGATGGTTAGATTCTCTCTTGTTGGAGATGGTCAGTGCCTGGCACTTGTGTGGCGCAAATGTTACTTGCCACTTATCAGCCCAAGCTTGGATATTGTCCAGGTCTTGCTGCATTTCTGCACAGACTGCTTCAGTATCTGAGGAGTCACGAATGGTGCTGAACATTGTGCAATCATCAGCGAACATCCCCACTTCTGACCTTATGATTGAAGGAAGGTCATTGATGAAGCAGCTGAAGATGGTTGGGCCTAGGACACTACTCTGAGGAACTCCTGCAGTGATGTCCTGGAGCTGAGATGAATGACCTCCAACAACCACAACCATTTTCCTTTGCGCTAGGTATGACTCCAACCATCAGCCAGCGGATAGTTTTCCCCCTGATGCCCATTGACCTCAGATTTGCGAGGGCTCCTTGATGCCATACTCGGTCAAATGGTGCCTTGATGTCAAGGACAGTCACTCTCACATCACCTCTTGAGTTCTGCTCTTTTGTCCATGTTTGAACCAAGGCTGTAATGAGGTCAGGAGCTGAGTGGCCCTGGAGGACTCCAAACTGAGCATCACTGAGCAGGTTATTGCTAAGCAAGTGCCGCTTGATGGCACTGTTGATGACACCTTCCATCACTTTACTGATAATTGAGAGTAGGCTGATGGGGCGGTAATTGGCCGGGTTGGACTTGTCCTGCTTTTTGTGTACAGGTCATACCTGGGCAATTTTCCACATTGCCGGGTAGATGCCAGTGTTGTAGCTGTACTGGAATAGCTGGGCTAGGGTGGCGGCAAGTTCTGGAGCACAGGTCTTCAGTACTACTGTCGGAATATTGTCAGGGCCCATAGCTTTTGCAGTATCCACTACCTTCAGTTGTTTCTTGATATCATGCAGAGTGAATCGAATTGGCTGAAGTCTGGTATCTGTGATGCTGGGGACTTCAGGAGGAGGCCGAGATGGATCATCAACTCGGCACTTCTGGCTGAAGGTTGTTGCAAATGCTTCAGCCTTATCTTTTGCACTGATGTGCTGGGCTCCCACATCATTGAGGATGGGGATATTTGTGCAGCCACCTCCTCCAGTTAGTTGTTTAATTGTCCACCACCATTCACGGCTGGATGTGGCAGGACTGCAGAGCTTAGATCTAATCCGTTGGTTATGGGATCGCTTAGCTCTGTTCATCACATGCTGCTTACGCAGTTTGGCACGCAGATAGTCCTGCGTTGTAGCGTCACCAGGTTGACACCTCATTTTGAGGTATGCCTGGTGCTGCTCCTAGCATGCCCTCCTGCACTCTTCATTGAACCAGGGTTGGTCTCCTGGCTTGATGGTAATGGTAGAGTGGGGGATATGCCAGGCCATGAGGTTTTAAATTGTGGTTGAGTACAATTCTGCTGCTGCTGATGGCCCCAGCGCCTCATCGATGCCCAGTTTTGCATTGCTAGATCTGTTCGAAATCTATCCCATTCAGCACGGTGGTAGTGCCACACAACACGATGGAGGGTTTCCTCAATGTGAAGGTGGGACTTCGTCTCCACAAGGACTGTGCGGTGGTCACTCCTACCAATACTATCATGGACAGATGCATCTGCGGCAGACAGATTGGTAAGGACAAGGTCCAGTATGTTTTGCCCTCTTGTTGGTTCCCTCACCACCTGCCGCATACCCAGTCTAGCAGATATGTCCTTTAGGACTCGGCCAGCTCGGTCAGTAGTGGTGCTACCGAGCCACTCTTGGTGATGGACATTGAAGTCCCCCACCCAGAGTACATTTTGTGCCCTCGCCACCCTCAGTGCTTCCTCCAAGTGCTGTTCAACATGAAGGAGTACTGACTCATCAGCTGAGGGCGGGCGGTAGGTGGTAATCAGCAGGAGGTTTCCTTGTCCATGTTTGATCTGATGCCATGAGACATCATGGGGTTCGGAGTCGATGTTGAGGACTCCCAGGGCAACTCCCTCCCTACTATATACCACTGTGCCACCACCTCTGGTGGGTCTGTCCTGCCGGTGGGACAGGACATACCCGGGGATGGTGATGGCAGTGTCTGGGATATTGTCTGTAAGGTATGATTCCGTGAGTGTGACCTTGTCAGGCTGTTGCTTGACTGGTCTGTGGGACAGCTCTCCCAACTTTGGCACAAGCCCCAAGATGTTAGTAAGGAGGACTTTGCAGGGTCGACAGGGCTGGGTTTGCCATTGTCGTTTCCAGTGCCTAGGTCGATGCCGGGTGTTCTGTCCGGTTTCATTCCTTTTTATTGACTTTGTAGCAATTAGGTACAACTGAGTTGTACATTGCTGTGGGTCTGGAGTCACATGTCGGCCAGACCAGGTAAGGACAGCAGATTTCCTTCCCTAAAGAACATTAGTGAACCAGATGGGTTTTTACAACAATCAACAATGGTTTCATGGCCATCATTAGACTAGCTTTTAATTCCAGATTTTATTAATTGAATTCAAATTCCACCTTCTGCTGTGGTGGGATTCGAACCCATGTCTCCAGAGCAATACCCTGGGTCTCTGGGTTACTAGTCCAGTGACAATACCACTATGCCACCGCCTCTGAGCATTGCCTCAATTCTGAGTACTGATGACAACTCCTACAAAAAACATTAACCCAACTGTTCATTTTACAGATGCTGACAGGCTTGCTGTGTGATTTCAGTGTTTTATTTATCTATTTCAGATTTCTAGCATAGGTGTTACATTTTCCCTTTACTGGATGAGTGTTCAGATATCACTCCTGAAGTGTTTGGTTTCAATTAAACAAATTTCTTCTTTTTGCACTGATGCTCCTGCTTGGGAATGGCTGCCTGACTGGTTGCAGTCACTTATATCAAATGAGATTCTTTTTGCACTGATGCTCATGTGTTAGGGTAGCACCCTGACTGCTGACAGTTGCTGTAGGATTTCCTTTAAGAGTGATGTCCCATTAAGATCTTAGTATGCTAATGAGCCAAGTACCAGGATGCAGTCATGTGACTCAGAGCCAGAGTCACTCTGCAACTATAACACCCAGACACATAAAAGAACTCACTACAACAGTCACTTCTATCGATGGGATCCTAGCGACTTTTGTAGTTATACTTCACTATAATCAAAAAATGGCAGAGAAACCCATTTCACTAGCTATTTGTTTATGACCTACTAACATAAGCAATTCCTGAGATTGTACTTTCAGTTTGTGATAATGCAAAAGTATCAGCCAATTATTAAACATCTGTAATATACTGCAGGAAAATAGATAGCAATGCTTGGAGGAAAAGAAATCACAGGCTGAGGCATTGAGTACAAGTGAGGAAGTTTTGGTTGAAGAAAAACCTTCTGTTACAGGTTGGAGATTTACTTTCTTATACAGGTGGGTTACAACATACTGAGGAGCTATTTGCATTTAAAGGTAGAAGGTGGTCTGAATAGTTTTGAAAATTCAATTTGAGGCTGGAATGAGAGGGAAGGCTATTTCCAGTGCCTCTCCCTCCATTGGGGGAACCCAAAGTCATTACTGTCTCTTCCCTACAGTGGGCCTAGGAAATTATGGTAAGTGGGGCAGATGGAGGGAAAGCTGCTAGCGACATGGGCTCTATCCCTGCAAACAGTTTTAACTGCCAGACAGGAAAGAAGAGACCAACAGTGGTCCCAGTAGGGGTAGGGGCAATGGGAAAACCCAGTTGGGGCAGTGAAGGCATGATAGGCCTCACTGCCCAAGTTATTGTCCATCATGATCCCTTGCAATTAAGGTGGGATTATGATGGAAAGCCCAGCCATTGTAGCCATGTAGTTTGCCAGTTGGCTGTGGAGCCAGTATGGTGCCTTTACCCACTGAACCATTCATCGAGTCCTTTGCAGTCTATTTGTTGTAACAGATGAAGAGAGCTTGGCCTCTGGATGCTGTTGAATAGTATGCTGTGATGAATACTCTCCAAAGGTCATAAACCTACACTTCCACATTTTCAGTTAAAAGGCAGTTAAAAGCACACTTAATCTTTGTTTAAACCAAATTGCTGATGGCTGTCCTGCATATACTCTTCAGTACCCTAAACATTATTGAGGAGTTGTCAAACTAGTTATAGGGTGGTGAGGGAAGGGAACGGAGACAACTGAAGTAGAAATTGTAAGCATGTTCAAGAGACAATTTAATGCATTTCTGGAGACAATGGATTGAGGAGTATGTTGAAAAGACAGACTGGTGGGTTTAATTTTTTTTTTTTAAAAGGTTTAGGTTTGTTATCCCTATTGTCCTTTTCCTGTTCCTAAAGCTTCATATTGTTCTAGTATATTCAAGTCAGACATTGATAGATTTTAGGATACTAAGGAAATTAAGGAATATGAGGATAGTGTGGGAAGATGTAACTGAGGTAGGCAATCTTATTCAATGGCAGAATAAGCTCGAGGGGCCGAATGACCTACTCCTTTTCGTATTTCTTGTGTTCTATCAGCTAATTACAGGCATAAATCACTATTCTTGAAGTAAGCGACAAATAACTTCTACTTGTCACAAATTAAAAGGAAACAAATCCAAAATCTTCCACAGTTCTTAAGCTTGTTCTGATACCGAGTTACTGCACATGGGTGGCTGAGTTTTATGGGCCTCCTCAGGATGGGAACAAAGGTGGGGGGGGGGCCCATTAAATTGCGTTAGAGGGTGGGGGAGGGGGGCAGAGTGCCCATCGCCTTCCCGACGCCATCCAATTTAGTCCGGGGTGGGGAGGCCAAGGACAGCCTTCCTGACCCAAGCCAATTGAGGCCCTGAAGTGGCCAATTAATGGCTGCTTAAGGACCTCTTACCACCTCAATTTAATGGAAGGTGGAGGGCCCGCTGCTGCGGGGAGACACCGCCAAGTAAAGCCTTGTGGCCTCCTAGTGGAGGTCGGGTGCGGTGGGGTGAGGGGGGCAGTCCCTCCTTTGGGGGAAATTCAGGGCCCCCGGAGGGACACCCTGGCAGCAATTACCGCTCCCCTGGGAAGATCCCCTCACCAACCCCTCCCCCACCCTTTCACCAGGGCCTACCTGAACAGCCCCGGTGACCCCAACCCCACTCACCTTTCCTGGGGTCTCCAGCAGCCTTCATACTGCAACGCCTCCAGTTAGCCAGCAGCTCTTGGAGGCGGGAGCTCGTCCCTTAAAGGGACGTCGTCCCCAACAGTGGGCAGTTAGTTGGCTGCCTGCTATGGATTTGCAACGGGACTCCAATGGAGGGCCGAGGCGGGGTCTCCCCCCACCTTCTGGCCCACTGCTGGGACCCACGTCTTTAGAACAAAATCCAGCTCGGGGTGTTCTCTTTGACGCAGACTGTCCAGTCTACCTCCTTCCACCGCTCCTGTGCTGCCCTCCATGAAGCTTTCATCATGCTGTCCCAAATAGTACCTCCCTCTGTACTCTAAATTAACCATATGTATTACACTTTGTATCTTATAAAACTTTATAAAGTCCCCTCACATTTTAAGGCAGAAGAGTGCATTTTTCTAACCTTTTCTCATAATGCAGTTCTCTGACACAAAGCATTAACCTTGTGGCCTTATTCTGCACTGCTTTCAGAACATGGATGTGTAGTTTCATAGCTTTATTTTGCTACCTATTTTTGAAAATATGATAAGCAGCAAGGCATGAACCTAATAAGTGCACACTGGTTAGCCTAATACTTAATTCTCACCCTATATCCACATATCCCTGATTCCCTTAGAATTTAAAAATCTATTGATATCTGTCTTGAATATACTCAATGATTAAGCATTTACAATCATCTGCAGTAGAGAATTCCAAAGATTCACAACCCTTTGAGTGAAGGAATGTATCCTCATTTCTGTCCTCAACAGTCAACCCCCTTATTCTGAGACTGTGACCCCCTAGTTCGAGACTCCCCAGCCAGGGAAATCATCTTCCCATTATCCACCCTGTCAAGCCCCTTATGAAGTTTGTATGCTTCAATGAGATCACCTCTCATTCTTCTAAACTCTGGGGAATATCGGCCAAGTCTACTCAATCTCTCCCCATAGGAAAATTCCCCCATCTCAGGAATCAGTCCAGTGAATCTTCATTGCACTCCATCTAAAGCAAGTAGATCCTTCCTGAGGTAAGCTGACCAAAACTGTACACAGCACTCTAGGTGTGGTCTCACCAAGGCTCTATAAAATTGCAGTAAGACATCTTTACTCTTATACTCCAATTCCATTGTAACAAAGGCTAAAACATACCATTTGCTTTTCTAATTACTTGCTGTTCCTGCATGTTAACTTTCTGTGATTCATGTACAAAGACCCAAATCCAAATTTCTGTGATTCATGTACAAAGACCCAATACCAACATTTCCCAGTCTTCCACCTTTTAAAAATATTCTTTTCTATTTTTTCTACCAAAGTGGATAACTTCACATTTCTCCACCTTCTTGCCCGCTCCCTTAACCTGTATATAGCCCTTTGCAGCCTCTTTGCATCCTCCTCACAGCTTACTTTCCTATCTGGCTATGTATTGTCAGCAACCTTGGACAGATTATGGTCAGTCCCCTTATTTAAGCACTGATATAGATTGTAACTACCTGAGGTACAAGCACTGATCCTTGTGGTACCCCACTAGTTACAGCCTGCCAATCCAAAAATGATCCGTTTAGTCCTAACAGTTAGTGTTCACTGTCATTACTCTATGAAACTAACAGCAACTTCTGGCATCTGCATATGTGCAGAAAAATCCGGAAATCCAGAAGTTGCTTCAGTGATTCCCCATTCCTCCACAAAGTGCACTGTTGAAGACCTCACAGATTAAAGAAATCACTTGATTTGACATGAACTTCCACTTTTTAAGATGTTAGTCTCGCTGTAAAACACTTGAAAAAAATTACACCTTTTTGAATGAGGTGTAACTGGACTTTTAATGTGTACAAAGTCATAACTACTGCTGAACCTCACACATTTTATATTATTGAGAAAATGATTTGCACAATGTGAGAGGAGAAAATGCTGAAATCTGCCAAACCTTCCCAGTATGTAACATATGCACTGATTGTTTGGATAAGCACCATAACGGAGAATTAGCAGAACTAGTTTACTGTATGACTGTTTAAATATTTCACAGCACTTTATCATCCTGTTACTTACATCATGCAATCTTACATATTCAAGCCCCTGGTTGGCTATAGTTGCAACTATGAAGTCTGTTTGTGCAACTTATGGGATGTAAAAAGGCGGGAATGACTCCTACCCTTACAAGAGATCTGAGTCTTGACCATTCTGGTTATATTCAGTTTCCTTTGTTTTGCTGTGAAACTACATTATATTAACCTCTGTGCTTCACTCAGGGAAAGAAGAAATTCTATCATATGCAGCAGAAAGGCATCAGCATTATACACTAGTTTACGGAGATGAAAAGTTTTCTTATCTGCAATCTACCGTGCTGCAGCACATGGTGACACAAGGTTTAAAAACTAAGAATCTCTCCACAATCTATTCTCCCTCACACTTATGGCCACAGTTACAATGTTACAACACAACAATATCTAAAACCACAATCCTGAGAAAAGGAAAATGGATTGTCTGATAGTCAGCATTGGAACGAGGTGAAATTCAAGTTTATTTAAACAGGGCAAAGAGCAGAGGTAGTGCAGATATATGTTGAAATAGATTAATAGCCAGTACTCAAAAAAATCTACTCCAGTTAAGTATTGAATAATTTGGACATCATTCAAAAAGCATTCCAACTGAAGAAGACAAACAACCACATTCATACCGTTTGGGTGAGAGACATGTTTCATGGGGAAGGTCATTATTAGCAAGTTGGAAAAGACTACTGTTCGTCAAAATGAATGTGTATAGTTCAGCGCCACAAAATCTGTCGATGTTTGGCTTTAACCAAACAGCAGCATGGAGATGGGGAACAGAAAGCAACCAAGGATAAATTCTTGGGGTTTGGAATAGGAGGCTGGAGGTGGGGCAAGATTTTGCAATGACAGAGGGGTGATGGATGACATTTTTTTTTAAGGAACACAGTGATATCGATGGCTTTGAAAGGGAAGACGACTGTACAGTTCGCGAGGATACAGAATCATTTACAAGGTTAGTCAGCATGGAGAGTAGGAAAAGAGGGTGGGTGGTCAGAAGCTTAGAAATGGGATTGAGGGAGCTGTAGGTAGGTCCCAAGGATGAGATAAACTTGGAGAGGACATGGGAGAAAAACTAGAGAGCATGACTATGATGGTTTAGGGTTAGGATAGGAGGGTACTGGGGGAGGTTTGGCTTGGTAAAGGGAGAGGCAGCTGGAGCAGCTGAATGGATGGTTTGAACGTTAATGACAAAGAAACCTTTTAGCTACTTGTGATTTATTAAAAAAAGACAGGCGAGAGGGATTTAAGGATGCAAGTGGTGGTAGAGAAGAGGAGCCTGTGTTTTCTTCACTTTCTAGGATGATGCTAGAGTAGTGGGAAGTTTTGGCAGAGTGAGGGCCAGCAGTGTTTGACATGATCCAGCCAGAACTAATGATGGATGGATAGATAAGCTAGTTATGTACTTTATATAGTAAAGTTTGTCTTCCTTGGACTTGAGGGAGCCAAGATGGGGCCTGTAATACAGGAACAAAAAAGTTACATTAAACTTGTATAGAAACTTGGTTAGACCACACTTTAATTACTGTGAATAACTTTGGTCTCTATATTATTGACAGGATATAGATGAACTGGAGAAGGTGCAAAAAAGATTTACTAGAATGATACCAGAACTGAAAGCTTATACCAATCAGGAAAGATTTTACAGGTTGAGGCTCTTTTCTCTAGAAAAGAGAAGGTTGAGGGTGACCTTATAGAGGTCTTTAAGATTATGAAAGGGTTCAATAAGGCAGATGTAGAGATGCTTCCATTTGCAGGCAAGACTAGAAGAAGAGGCCAAAAATATAAGATAGTCACTAATAAATCCAATAGAAAATTCAGGAGAAGCTTCTTTTTCCAGAGAGTGATTATAATGTGGAACTCGCTATCACAATGAGTAGTTGAGACGAATAGTATAATTGCATTTCAGCAGAAGCTGGATAAGCACATGAGGGAGAAAGGAATAGAAGGATATGTTGATGGAATTAGATGAAGGAAGGTGGAAGGAGGCTCGTGTAGAGCTTAAGCACCAGTATGGACCTGTTGGGCAGAATGGACTGCTCCTGTTCTGTGAGTATTTGGTAACAACCGGGATGGAAGATGGTGAAGGTTTTGCTGTTGCTGAGAACATCGAAGATGAAAGGTGAGTCTGGCTGAGAAAATCAATAACTGCAGAAGCATTGTGGCAAATGAAGGGCCTAACACTAGGCAATTTGGAGTTTGAGAGTGCAATTTAAAGTGTCTGGTGAGGCCCTGGAATTCTTGACGAGTTCTATAAAATAAATTTGCAGTTGTAAATGCAAAAAACCTATACTAATATTGTGATGGTGTCTGCAGTTTGAGAAACCAGTGGAAAAGTATGTATAGACTGTTGTCTGAACAGATGATTTGCTGAATTCTGTTATGTGCACTGACTCTGGTTTCAAAGCTTGTTTTCGAGACAGGTCCCGAACTTCAAAGTGAAACTGAATACTTCAGGCTTCTAGGGTGACAGAACTGGTTGGAACCAGATACAACACAGAATCATTTGACCAGAGGTGTGTGACTAGAGCTATTTAAGCACAGATTACGAGATTGCAGAGGTCAAGCAGGCTGTTGGCAGGGTTTTTTTTTTGCAGACAATCTCCTGAGATTGGAACCTGATTCTGGGAGCTGGCCATTGGCAGATATGAAGTGCGGCAGCTGCTTTCAGTGACTTAAAGAAATACTGGTGGAACCACGCCATCATGACTTTTGTGAGCAGGGCCAAGAAGATTCAAGAGGCGACAAGACCGAAACGTTGAAGGGAAGACTGCAACCGCTATTGATGAGAAGGCATTAAGTCGGTGATTGCATCTTGGAGGACAGGACTTGGAAATCTACCTGAAGAAATTTAGAGTTTTGAAGAACCTTATGGCTGTTTGGTGCCATCTTTGCTGAGTGGACTGCCCAGCAAATCCGTGAGATCCATCTTTGTTGTATCTGATAATTAATGTGTAATCTGTAAACTATATATACTGACCGTAATTTGCCTGTTAATTCATTTTTAATTAATGTTGATTTTGATTTGATTGTTAGAGTATAAGTTATAAAAGTGAAATCTTGTCCATTTGGTTTTTTTTTATTGGGACCGTTCGGTAAATTTGGATCTTTTTGTTTGTTGGTCTGTACGCGGATCATGAAGTAAATACTAGATGTACTAGAGGTGAAAACTGAAGGATAATGCTGTTTGCTCTGTATTACATATTCCAGAATGAGAATGTACTGCAGGAAAGAATTTCCATGAGCCAAATTACCTTCTCTCAAACCTCACTTCCTTTACATCGAAGGATAAAACTTGCACATCAGCTGAACACAGTGTGGAGCTGATAATATACTGCAGTACAACCATAAATCATTGATTATGCACAAATATTTTCATGGGAATAAGGATGTGTCAGGATAGCAACTGGCATCAGGAAAACAGAAGAAGTCTGGCCTTGGAAAGTACAAGTCACAGCTGAGTCAGCACAGCAGCAAAGACGGGGCCTAGAAAACAGTTACAGTACGGACCAGTTCAGGAAAGCAGAAGAATGGCGGTTGTTGCACGTCATGCACCTCCCAGTCTTGTGCATCGCCTCCTCCTTCTACTCCACTACATAACATCAAGCAATAGAAAGAAGAAAGACTTGCATTTGTATAGCGCCTTTCACAACCTCAGGACAAGGCAAAGTGCTTTACAGCCAATTAAGTACTTTTGAAGTGTCGTTGCTGTTGCAAGGTATGAAATACAGCAGCCAATTTGCGCACATCAAGGTCCTACAAACAGCAATGGGAGAATGACCAGATAATCTTTTTTGATGAAGTTGGTTGAGGGATAAACTTTGGCCAGAACACCAGGAAAAAACTGCCCTGCTCTTCTTTGAAAATGTGCCATGGGATCTTTTGTGCCCACCTGAAAGGATAGATGGGACTCACTTTAACATCTTATCTGAAAGACAGAACCTCCGTCAGTATTGCACTAGAATGTCAGTCTAGATTTTGTGCTCAAGTCTCTGGAGTGGGACCTGAACACAAAATCATCTGACTCAGATGCAAGAGTGCTACCACTGAACCACACCGACTCGGGATGATAGCACATGAATGGTGGTAGACAATTAAGCAACTAACAGGAGGAAGAGGCTCCACAAATATCCCTATCCTCAACAACTGGGGAGCCCAGCACATCAGTGCAAAAGACAAGACTGAGGTATTTGCAACAATCTTCAGCCAGAAGTGCTGAGTGGATGATCCATCTCGGCCTCCTCCTGAGGTCCCCAGCATCACAGATGCCAGTCTTCAGCCAATCCAATTCACTTCACATGATATCTAGAAATGGCTGAAGGCACTGGATACTGCAAAGGCTATGGGCCCTGACAAAATTCGAGCAATAGTACTGAAGGCATGCTCCAGAACTAGCCGGACCCCTAGCCACACTATTCTAGTGGAGCTACGACACTGCAAAATTGTCCAGGTATATCCTGTGCATAAAAAGTAGAACAAATCCAACCCGGCCAATTACCACCCTATCAGTCTACTCTCGATCATTAGTAAAAAGTGATGAAAAGGGTCGTCGACAGTGCCATCAAGCGGCACTTGCTCAGTAATAACTTGCTCACTGCGCTCAGTTTGAATTCCGCCAGGGTCACTCAGCTCCTGACCTCATTGCAGCCTTGGTCCAAACATGGACAAAAGAGCTGAAGTCGTGAAGTGAGAGTGACTGCCTTTGACATCAGGACAGCATTTGACCAAATATGGCATTAAGGAGCCCTAGCAAAACTGAAGTCAATGGGGATCAGGGGAAAACTCGCTGCTGGTTGGAGTCATACTTAGCATAAAGGAAGATGGTTGTGATTGTTGGAGATCAATCATCTCAGTACTAGGACATCACTGCAGGAGTTCCTCAGGGTAGTGTCCTGGGCCCAACCATCTTCTGCTGCTTCATCATTGACCTTCCCTTCGTCATAAGGTCAGAAGTGGGGATGTTTGCTGATGATTCCACAATGTTCAGCAGCATTCGCGGCTCCTCAGATACCGAAGCAGCCCGTGTCCAAATGCAGCAAGACCTGGATAACATCCAGGCTTGGGCTGATAAGTGGCAAGTTACTTATGTGCCACACAAGTGCCATGCAATGACCATCTCAAATAAGAGAATCTAACCATCTGCCCTTGAAATTCAATGGCATTACCATTGCTGAACCCCCCATTATCAACATCCTGGGGATTTCCATTGACCAGAAACTGAACTGGAGCAGCCACATAAATAGTACGGCTACAAGAGCAGATCATGGGCTGGAAATTCTGCGGCAAGTTGCTCACCTCCTGCCTCCCCAATGCCTGTCCACCATTTACAAGGCACATGTCAGGAGTGTGTTAGAGTGCTCTCCACTTGCCTTGATGAGTGCAGCTCCATCAATACTCAAGAAGCTTGACACCATCCAGGACAAAGTAGCCCACTGACTGGCACTCCATGCACCACCTTCAACATTCACTCCCTTCACCCCCGATGTACAGTGGCAGCAGTGTGTACCATCTGCAAGATGCACTGCAGCAACTCACCAAGGCACCTTCGACAGCACTTTCCAAACCCGCGACATCTACTACCTAGAAGGACAAGGGCAGCAGATGCATGGGAACACCATCACCTGAAGTTCCCCTCCAAGCCACACACCATCCTGACTTGGAATTATATCACTACTCCTTCACTGCCGCTGGGTCAAATTCCTAGAACTCCCTTCCTAACAGCACTGTTGGTGTAGCTACACAAGGATCGCAGCGTTCAAAAAGGTGGCTCACCAACACCAATAAATGATGGCCTATCCAGCGACGCCCACATCCCATGAACGAATAAAAAATAACACAGGGTCGCAAACAAAAATGTGACAATTTATTTTTTTCTCATTGCTGCACTTACAACTCAAATCTTTCTTTTTGTTAAATTCATTATTACAAGTCTAACCTGGTTTCAATTTAACCATGCAGCTGTGGAATGCTGCACTGGTCTGGTTCCTCACAAAATAAGATAATACATTCTTAACAAGCAAAAATCTGCTTTTTTCTCTTTTTAGCTAATATTTGTTAATCTAATTTTGCAGGGATAGTAATATGCAGTGTAACACTAAATAATGATGATAAATCTATTAATGCTTTCTACCAACATTATTCCTCTTTTTATTCACACCTTTCTCAATAACATTTGTGAGGTCAGGAATGCCAGATATTTAATTGATCAATGGGTACTAATGCTGCATAAATCAATTCTCTTGTTTAACTCCCTTCAGCAGTTTATCAAACAGTGATTCCGAGAATGTTTTAATATTTTGTTGGGTTTCAAATTAGTAGCTGGAACAGACACAATACAAACGGGATTTGGTCAACCTCATCATCCGAACAATTTTCCCAGCAAGAACAGATGGCAGTTGACATCCAGTTTGAAATGCGTGAAGTGTGAAGAAATAAGCCCTGCCTGCTTTACCTGAATACCTGAACCTTTGTAGTAGTGTCTCACATTCGGGACAAAACGTGCAACCCATTGAGCATATCACACTGTTCCAGTACTGTAGCAGAATAAGAACAGCTTTTCTTAATAAAGCATTGGATTTACTTTTGACTCCAAGTACCCTGTCCCTGAGGAATCTCAAAACTGGCAGGTCATCAGAAATGTAAGCCCCAGTTCCTTCCACTGCTGATTACCTCCATCTTGTCATATGTAGTAATTTTCCTTGATTTACTTTGGTCAATTAAGGTAACTTTAAAAAAAAACTACTCATTCTTGAGCACTCTTGCATGTGCTGGTATCTTTGACACACACCTAAAGCTGATTCAGTACTGAAAATATTCCCAACTTAGAACTGATACGGGAGCAAGTCCAATCACAGAAACTTTTTAAACAAAATCTCTGCAAATACGGCATGTTTAAATCTCTTGAAAACTGGAGCTGACCCTCTCTATTATCAGTAAACCCCTTAAACAGAACAATGCACTTTAATTGTATGCAAAACCTCACAGTAAGTCTGGTAGTTTCTTGATTTATTGAACAAAAATAACTGCTTTTGGACAGTACAAATTCTTACACTGTATGTGTGTATGCACATATACAAGTGAATGTGTATTGTGTTTGAGGAAAGTGAATCAAATGAATCAAACATTTCTTTGAATGTATATGTGGCCACTTGAGTAAAAATGGTTAAGAATCACATTACCTTCCAGGATGTACCTTCTTTTGTATTTTCTGATATCCTTGCCGATTCACTGTTGGATTTCGTGGGATTGTCATGGACGAAGAAACGTTGACGGTGAACATGGCTATTTACTGAAACTCCTCTCTAATACTCTTGTTCTTTTCCTTGCCTTTCTCTGCTGCTTGTTCGGTATGTTATGAATGTGTGACAGGCTCCACACATAGCAACCTTATCCGAGCTCATGTTTAGAAAAGTGTCATGACATTTAATTGCTCCATAATTCTGTTCATTTCCAACAACCTCTCAAGGCCTGTGCTATAATAAACTCAGTCTGCTTTGGGCTGCAACACAAATGCATTTGTAATCACAAGTTTCAACGACTGGAGTTGAAAGTGTTGGGAATATGCATTTTAAAAAACCTTCCATCCAATATTTGGTAATGTTGAGGACAGGTTAGTGAATTGGTCGGGAGCTTACATCATGGACAAGGTTATAAAATGAATGGATCCCATGGTTTTAGCAAATTAAGGTTTGAGATTAATGTCAAACAGACAAAGAATAGGAGCTGCAAATGTCAAGACGTAGAATGCACTTCTGTTATAACTCCAGCGGAAATGTGGTGTAAGGGCCAGAAAATTGTATTGGAAGCTAATGTGTGTACTGTCAAGGATGGAACCTTTATCCACCTCTTAGGGTGTGAGGGTAGGGACTCACTATATTGAGAGTCCCCTTGACCTCTGTCTAGGAGGAGGTTGGCACATCCTCAGATGCAGGTACATCCAGTGGGAAGTGATTTTCCAGCCTCCTCAGTAGCGGCTGTGGTGTCCAGGGTGTAGTCATCACCTAGATTCCTAAAGATTTAAGGTAATCCAACCCAAAATTCGAATAGTTTGATACGGCATAAATGTGGCGAATCTATCATGGGCTGGGTTGGAATTTGGGACTTACACCCATCTAGATTATGCACCAGTTTAATTCTACCAGAATTGAAAGAGGATGTGAGATGAATCCACTCTAGGATGAGTGCAACCATGCAAATAATGACTTTAGGCCAAGATGATGGCCTAAATTTTCCAGGCCCTTTGGGAATGGGTTTGGATGCAGGGTGAGAGGTGGAGGGTAGGGGAGAATAAGGACTGGAAGCCTGATGTCTTCACATCGTTACCCCGTTTTCCCGACGGTGGCTGACACGGCGAGAGGACGTCACGAATGGATGCAACAGGAAGGTAATTTAGCCAATTAACTGTCCAATTGAGAGCAACTTTACAGGAGTTTATTAATTTTATTAACAGTGCACTGGAACCATGGAGCTTCAGAGACTCGCTCGCTAAGAGGAGGTGACAAGCAAGCGAGAGCTCAGTGCTGGCTTCATCCAGTAGCCATTGAGAGAGCCAGCATGGTATACCAATAAGGGTGGAGCAGTGAGGGCAGCAGCAAATGAAGCCAGGAGAGGACTGATAAGGTGCCAACACATGTGGGAGGCGGGAGGAGGGGGGGAGGGAATCTGGGACAGAGGAGGTTCCACCGCCAGAGTCCCATCGGGGCAGTGGTACTTGACCAGAAGAAACAGATGGGGGAAAAGCAGGTTGGTGGGGGGAGGGTGTCTGCATAAACAGGCTTGAACACAGAGAGGCCACCTACCATAGGCCTCATTTATGCAGGCTTTGGAGCCACTGTTGAGGAAGGATAAGCAGCATGGAGGAAGGGAAGACCAGCCCCTGGCAGTGGGAGATCTGCAACCTCAGGGCAACAGGAGGGCCTGCCTCAGTGTGGGGATGCAGGAGAAGGGGGCAGTTGGGCATGCAACCAGCATCCTGAGCACAGAAGAGGGTACCCTCCAGAGTGGGTCTACTGTCCTAGACGCAACGATGAGTAAATGTCCGAGCGGCAGTGTCTGCGAAGACTGCGCCTCTCCATGGAGGCCATTACTGATCTGTGTGTCTTGCTGGAGGACAAGCCGAGCCCCATAAGAGGTGGTGGACACCCAATGCCAGTGGGGCTGAAGGTCACGGTGGCACTGAACCTCTACGCCTCCAGATCTTTCCAGGGATCCACTGGAGATATCTATGGGATCTCACAGTTGGCAGTGCATCGATGCAGCAAGGTGGTGACCAATGCCTATTCAAGAGGGTCAGTGAGTATGTGTGTTGCTGCACCCGAACCAGACAGTCAAACTGAGAGAGCAATTGGGTTCGGGCCATCGCCGGACTTCCCCAGGTGCAGTGATCGACTACATGCATGTGGCCATCAAGGATCCTGCAGCCGAGCCAGTGGCCTTCATCAACAGGAAGGAGTTCCACTCATTCAATGTATAACTGGTCTGCGACTACCGTAGAAGGATCCTTCAGGTGCGTGCACAGCTCCCGGGAAGCAGACACAACACCTACTTTGGCAGTTAGGGAGACAGCGGCGTAGTGGTAATGTCATTGAACTAGTATTGCAAAGGCCCAGGTTCATGCCCTGGGGGGACAGGTTCAAATCTCACCACGGCAGTTGGTGGAATTTAAATTCAATTAATAAAAAAATCTAGAATTAAATGCTAGTCTCACTATTGGTGACATGAAACTCTCAGCAATTGTCATAAAAACCTATCTGCTTTACTAAAGTGCTTTAGGGACGGAATTCTGCCACCCATATCCAGTCTGGCCTACATGTGATTCCAGCAATGTGGTTGACACTTAACTGCCCTCTGAAATGGGCTAGCAAGCCTCTCAGTTGTCAAGGGCAATTATGGATGGGCAACAAATCTCATGAAAGAATTTTTTAAAAGTCCCAGGTGCCACAGCTTTTCCATTCCCCCATGCGCCTTCAGGAATGGATACTAGGAGACTAGAGCCAGCCACTGAGAATGTGGCTGCTAACGCCACTGAGGAACCCAGTCACGAATGCAGAGGAGATGTACAAAACCTGCCAAATAGGGCAACCTGGTTAAGCAGACCATAGACCTTCTCAAGATGCAATTCAGATGCCTTGATCAATCCGGTAGAGCCCTCCAGTATGCCCCAGCGAGGGTCTCACGTAATGTGGTGGTCTGCTGTGCACTGCACGACCTGGCACTGCAGAGGGGGGAGGTGTTGAACAATGAGGATCGTGTAAATTGTGATACCTCCAATGATGAGGATGTGGAGGAGGCTCCTGACCAGGCAATACAAGACGAAGGATCCCAGAGACCACAGGCAAGGCACAATGAGATGGACGCAAGGGAAGATTGGGACGTGTTAATACGTTTCATATGACCCGTACTACCTGCTGGAGCCATACCAATAAAGCATGACCTTCCTGCAGCCCTGCTGTCGCCTCCTTCATCGCCCAACACCCAGGTGCACATCGCATAGTGGCAAGGGTGAAATGTTAACCTCACGCGCATGGTCCCTCTCAACCAGCCCCTTGAGGGAGCCAGGGTGTAATTGAAGTCCCAAAGGGCAGCAAGAATTGAAAGGAGATGTAGGGCGAAATTCATTAATCCTTGATTAAGTGGCACAACAAATGTCAGGCCTAACATTTTGATACTCTATTCAACTGTGAATCCCAAGTGCAGCTAGATGCTCTTCTTAAATTTCTTACGCATGCTCCTACTTGGTGCTCATCCTGCACTTGTAGCTGAAGTACAGGCAGGCTACTGACCTTTCTGCCCCATGGCTTAGGATGACTTTGGCAGGTATCCTCTGGCTGCCTGTGGCTCTTTAAGGTGCTGGTGTCACTACCAGAAGGGCTGAGGAGCTGCTGTCCACATCAGGAGCAGCTGGAGAGAATCCCCCAGTTGCGAAAGGCAGCTGCTTCTCCTCCCTTGCACAGAACACTTGTACTTCCCTGCTGACCTGAGGAGCGGGAGAACCTGGTGGAGACTTCAGGCATCTCATCCCTCTTGCCATGCCACTGCTACAATAAGCTCATGGACAAGGCGATGGCATGCAGGCCTGTGCAAATCTCCGGCATCCACTGACTGGTCTGCTGGATATGGCTCTCCATGAAGGTTGCCAATCGCTTCATGGAGGAAGCCAAGTGCACACCCATGAGAGACATGGCAGCAGTCAAGACCTGGATGGGCTCCTCCGTCATCTGCACATGCTTGGGCATAGCCCCTGGAAGCTCCGCCAGATGTTCCCTTACCTCACGTTGCAGCTGCAGCATTTGCCGATGACACAAGAGGCACATCAGCCTCAGCATTGCCTTGGCCTCCGGCAGTCCTCTGTTAGCTGCTCGGGTGTGTCTGTGCTGTGCTCAACTGATTGTGTCTCCAAATCTAAGTGCGAATGGATACCCATCAATGTGAGAGTATCTCTGCTGGTGGAGAGTGCAGGGCAATGATGTGACAGTGCATCCTCTGAAGCTCCCTCCTCCTCCTCCGAGGCAGCAGCTGGCCCCCAGTCTCTCCAGTTCTCTGCTCTTCAGCCTGACCTACATGAGAGAACAGATAAATTGAGGGATTGTGGGCTTCCCATTGCAGCATTTAAACAATCCGTACTGTGGAGTTCCATGTGTCCATTGGCGGAGAGGTGAGCACCTATGTCTTGTGTGTGCCCCTATACGCCGCCGCTCATTCTCTTGGGTTGACACTCCTGTCTCACCATCAGCCATGGAGCGGCTGCCATGCTGCCCTGCTAGTTCTAAGGCCTCCTCCTCCATGGTGGTCAGGATGAACAGGAATGGTACGCCTCCGCTGGTCTTTGCCCAATCCTTGAAGTTATGGACTGTCTTCTCTTGCAAGCAGAAAGATGAACACTGTTAGTCTCTGTTGTATGACCTCTTTCCAGACTAATACAAACGAAGCTGAATGGCCGGCATAAAGGTTTTGAATGCCAAGCTTTAATAGAGACGTGTTGTTGATTCAGCTTACATGTGCTAACTGACTGTGCAAGAGAACTGAATCACGTGATATTGCATCACTTCCTGTACTGACATACATATTAGCATAAACATATTTTTAAATAATTATATTTAATATAGTGCCAAATACACTATCAAACGTCTCTCCACAGAGACAAGTACAATGTCTAAGCTGTGGCAGCCCAGTTGTCCATGTTAGGAACACACAAATGCCTCCTGCATACGGCCACCCTCAAGGAACCTTGTGGTAGTCAGCAATCACAGATGGGTGCTTCTCACGAGATGCAGCCATGCCTCTGACAGGATATGTTGCTGCCTGACTCCTTTGCCAATGACTGGGTGGTTATTCCCTCTCCAAACGCATCCTCTCATTTTGCCACATGTGGGCCCCAAAGGGAAAAGAGATATGGATTACTCACCTTGGCAGACTGAATAAGGTCATTGACCCGCTTGTGGCACTGGATCCAGGTGCTGGGGGTGACTCGACAGCTGCTGACCTCCTCTGCAATCTCCATCCAGGCTTGTTTGATCAGTCAGACTGGTCTGCTCCTTCTGTCCCTGGGGACGATGACCTCCTGCCTTGCTCTTACAGCCTGGAGAAGAGCCTGCAGGTAGGCCACCTGGATCTTCCTCTGCTATTTTGGCTGCAGGTTTCCTTAGACCTCTCACCATTCCAGGCAGTCTCCATTACATGTAGCGCTGGCAGCCTTTTAAAGATTGCACCATCACCGGACGCTGCCTCCCATCCCACCTCTGCACTCTCAGTGGTCAGTTCCCATGCCTCCCCACAGTTAAGTGGCCGGTCGCCAGACGATTGTGTGTGGCCAGCCGATATCCACCCAAACGGAAGTGATGCCTGTGACCTAGCTGCAAAATTCAACCCATGTCATGTCCTAAACCCATCATTTATGCCCAAGAACCACCAGTCTAACTTATACCACTATAAAATAGCATGACAGCAGAGGAAGGTTGCTTTATTCTTAAAGATAATTTGCTATGTTTCATTATGCTTTTACAGAGACTAAACATTTACTTTTCATTGGTCTTTTGTCAATTTTTTTTGCTTTTTGTTTTTAAAGCTCATAGCTTCATTTGGAAGTCTTCTTCTAAGGCTGTTTTTTGTTTTCAAAATATTCCTAGAATACACTGCAAGGGCTTCCCAGTGCAGACTGCTCTCTTTGTGATATATATGTTGGAGGAGAAAAAGAGGAGGAACAGCAAAGAACCCAAGAGAACAGTTTCATAAAGCAGTAGATCCAAATCCTTGCTCAAATACTCAGCCACCTGGATGCACAGACTCAGAAAATATTAATTGCCCTGGGACTCTCTCCAATGTGCTCCAAATGTTGCCTCAGGACCTGTGGCCCACAGGGTGCTCCACAATTTTGGTCTTCAGAAAGGCATTGAATTGAGATTGCTGAGGAGGAGACAGAATTAGAACCTGAACGCCTTAAAACAGAGGAACCTGGATATGAGGGGAACACAACAGGGTACAGCTGCTGGGAGACAGTTGTGAAACAATCAGAGAAACATTCTCTAACGTCTGATCATTTGTAGATCTGAAGCAACCAGAATGTTGTACATAATTTAAATCTTAAACCCTTCAGAACAATTCATGCATCATTAAAAGCAAAGTCTGCTAAGGGTCCAAAATCCACAAATATATTTTCCTCATTCCAGTTAAACTTCCAAAAAAACAATCATGGATGTTGAGTCACCATTGTTGTTATTCATCTGAAAAGTCAACTGTGTTACTGTCATGTAATTCATATAGAATGTTGGGACTCATCTGGCCTGCAAGTTATCCAAAATGCAAATAGCCTGAACCAAATAATTAGTGTGCTGCAATTGTGAAACATATCCAACACAGCATCAAAGAGCCAACACATTCACCATTATTGCCACATAATCAAAGCCATAGCCATACTCATACTCACATCCAGGGAATTAGAGCTACACAAGTATTCACTGCCAAAGAACTAGAACCCTCCTGAGATTCTCAGTGTGAATAATTTGGATCATAATTGAGAAATGTTTGGACAGAATTTTCTTTGCTTGCTTTTCACTGTTTCAAAGGCAATATCTTTCCTACGATTAGGCAATTAGACTATGTACAACATTCCAAATGGATCTGCCGACATTTACACTGCAACAATACAACCTCATTTGATTTGAATTTTAACCCAATAGTTTATTTCCTTTTAGCTTAACACTATTTTCATTATTGACAGAAGACAATCTAACAACAGAGGGGGTAACCATACTGACAGAGAACTTCTCATGGAGTAGCTTGAACTGATTACTGGCAGTTACTGAAAAAACTACTATTCTGCCCAATTTGCACACAGAATGGTCATGCTAGAAAGTGTTTTTTTGGGACAGCATGTATGAAAGTTGCAGATTTTGCCAGAATTCTTATATCAATGCTGCTCTGTGCTTAGTCAGCAGTGGACACTTTCATTGTGAGGCTATAGAGCTTCATTCCAACACTGGCTGTACTCTCCCTACCATCCCAGAACATCAGTAATACTGATGACAAAAGTCAGCACATGCACGGTCAATGAAATCCAGTGCAAATCGCTTAGAACCAAATCACAGGCATCTGAAATGTTCCAAGCTTGAATATTTAATAAAATGGGTGCAGTGGTGCATTCTCCATGAAAAGAGCAGTTTAACACATGCAGTACTGGTCCTTCAGACTCAATTTCCAGTCACCTGATTTCACTGCCATCTTATCACATTAGGTAAGCAGGTAATTGCTTCTAGATTTGTCTCAAAATAATTTTTCAGTTGAAAGAAATTTTTAAGCAGACTTAACTCATGCTGCACTGATAATAGATCTTCTGGTTTTCTGACAAATATTCCTGCCTTCACCATTACCAACAAAAACTGACTATTTAATTTGCTGTTTGAGAGATCAGTTTGTGTATAAGTTTTCTGTCACATTTGCATACACTGACGACACTTCAAATGTATTTCACTGGATAGGAAACCATTTTGGTATGCCTTGAAGAAATAAAAAGCTGGTAAAAAATGCATTTTTTTTATTGGGAACAGACTGGGACAAAATATGTAGATCTGAAACTGGATGCCTGTACCAACCTGCAAAGTACATGCTCAAAGCAACACAGGTCTTGACCATCCTCATAATGTGAAAAGAAGAAAAACTATTTTGAGATCAGGACTTAACATTTATATTTTTTTTAATTTTAAAAACTGTCTGTAAACTCACATTAAAAGAATCAGTTTAGATTTGGAAGGAAATATGTCATACTTTGATAATCTTTTCCTGGTACTTTAATAACAGTGAATTGCTATTAATAAGAAAGAAACATTTATATAACACCTTTCACAACCTGAGGACATCCCAGTCAACAAGGTACTTTTGAAGTGTGGTCACTGTTGTCTACATATATATATATATATATATAAATAAATCTGGTCAGGAAGGAAGCCTAACTGGCTAATATAGATCTTATCTGATATTAAGTTGTTAAGGGTTCCTGTGGTATTTATGTTAAGAGTTCTATTCAGTTATCCATTAAGGTTCACTGAAAAAGGAATATGAATGTAAGTTCTATATTAGTGCAAATTCTTTTTAAAATTTCTTTCAGAAGCTTACCTTGGGGTTTAACAAAAGCTGAGGCTGCGAACACTCTGGTTCAGCTTGGGGCGTGGTGTTGTCGTCAAGGATATAGATTTTAAGGTGAGGGCTGAAAACTGTGGCTTTGATCATCCTGATGTTTAGCTGGAGAAAACGGAACCTCATCCAAGATGGATGACAATGGAAGGACTGAGCTAGGTGTCACCAGTATGTATTGGGAAGTTCATTCCATATCTGTGGCCAATGTTCCCCAGGGGTCATATGTAGATGAGTAAGAGGAGGCCAAGGATAGATTCTTGAAGGAACTTCTAAGGTGATATGACAATGTAGGGGTGGAAAGAGCTACCATTGTTAGAGATAATCTGGATAGGGCCAAATTGATAAGAGTGGAACCAACCAAGTGCAGTCTCAGGTGAGCTGGACAACAGAAAGAGGATGCTGGAGGAGAATTTGGCAATTTACTTTCAACAAGGACAAGGAAAGAAAATGCACCACAGCCAAAGTCACATAGAATGTTATTTTTCACTTTGGATAAGTGCCATTTATGTGATATTGGAAGGACAGAACATGATTGGAAGGATTCAAATGGGCAGAAGAGACGGACACTGATTTAGGAGAGTAAAGGCAAGTTGGAGATAAGGTAATAGTTAGCAGACAGAGGAGGTGAGATTGGGTTTCATGAAAGATAATTAGGTGAGTTTTGAAAGAGAGGGGAACAGTATCTAGGAGAAGGAACCATTTGCAAAGCAGGAAGCACAGGGTCCAGTTAGAGAAGTGATCAAGAGTTTAATGCTAGTGACGTCTAGGGAACAGAAGTTCAAACTCATGACGAGTTGAGCTTAGAGAGGGCATAAGAAGATATGTTAGAGAGAAGGAGTGCTAGGGTAGATAGGGCACTGAGAAGAAATTTGGCCTGTTAGGAAAGAAGAAAGGGCAAGCAGCAGAGGCAGCTGAAGGACATTTTGTGAGGACATTTAATTGGTCTCTTTACACAGTATATTGCAACCTGATTTTACCCCAACTATTATTAGACAATCACAAGACTGACATAGTTAATTTGCTTAAGCATTCATCATCTCATTATATGTGCTCCTCTGTGAATCTAATAGAACTTCGTTATGAGATTGTTATAATAGATTGTAACTTTGAGATTAAAGAGGAGGAGCTGTGCATCATGCTGACCATTTTGTAATTGAGGCTCCAAACTATGCTGACCATTTACCAATTATAGTTATTCACTGTACGGCACATTCAATTTAGCACATAGCTGCAAGGCTATAGCTTATTTTGGATTTTGCAATATTTTAAATCTGACTAAATAATTTAGTTTCCGAGTAATATGATTTTTTAAACTCACATGTTTGATTGTTACATTCTGTCTAGGAAACAAGTTAGAGGCTGATGGTGCCTTTAGCATTCAGTGTTTGAACAAAATATTCAAAAGTAACAGAAATCAAACAATATTAAATTAATAAGAATTCAAGGGTGCCCAAGGAAAGAGTTCCTCTTTAAAAAAAATGTCCTAATGGAAAGATTAGCTCTTTTAGAAATTAAGTTCTGTCACTGTAGGTCATTGAGGTGTCAATGTTGGAATGTTGGTATGGGATTTTTGGTTGGCTGTGTATGCCTCTGCCACCTTACACTAAAAAACATAGCTTGCAACAGCAAGTTGGCAAGATGCCACTGATGATTTTTTTCACTTTACTATCCTCTTTTTCTATTCACAGCCTGCCTGACAGTGGGATCTGCATGTGTTTCCTAATGATTTTTGTTATGGAACAGTGAAAGCAGGAGTATGGTAAACTGGCAGTATTAATGTAGCATTCAAGCACTACTAAGGGTTTATAGTTTTAATAAAGAGCTTTCATTACCATGATGGATACTGGGGGAGCCCCCTCTTCCATAGGATTCTCTTTGGTTCTCTCTCTCCAGTGGAAGAAAGTAAAAGAAATGCTGAGATTTACCAAAACAATCCATACACAGGTGAGATCACATGCGATGTGTGACAATGACTTGAACGAATTAACTTTATATGATCAGTTTAAATCCTATTTCATCAACACATTATGACTAATATTTTCTAAATGTAATTCCCTTGCAGTAGGAGGTGGGTCAGAAAAGAAAGTACTTAATTCAAATGTCCAGATGTTACTCTCATTGCAGCTTGCTCCTTAATCAAATCTCTGAACCAGTTGGGAGATGGTTTTTGTGCTGCACCCACTTTACAAATTGCAAGGGAAGTGTTTGGTTGAAAGTTGCTAATTTCCAGCACATCAAGGAAGAGAAAGGACTGGGAACCACATTTCTGCAATTCTTATCTCTGTACTTTTTAATTGTCAATTGTTTTTACTCCACTGTTCAGAACTTGAAATGTGAAAGCATGCTAGCTGATAACATTAGGCTAGACTGCAGCCATGGCGCAGGTATTAATCAGCACACCAATCTGTGTTAGGCACAAGCGGGTTGCATATGCTGAAGCTTTTGAAGCGGTGTTAGTACCTGCTGGAGATAATATCAACTCCCTGGCTGACAGCGTTGCGAGTGGGACCGGATGAGAGACAAGGATGCATGTTACGAGTTATACTGGTATACCCATTAGGAGATGGAGGTGGCTCAGGTTGGCCACTCTGTTTGATCACCGTGCTGTAAACAGGTTCAGGCCTAGTAAATACAGAAAGAATCACCGAGATAAGATTGTGATGCACAAGCAAGAGTGAACATGATGACGGAAACTCCCACAGCTGATACCATATCCACAGAGGTCACTGAATACAAGCAACGATAATAGAATCATAGAAATTTCGGCATGGAAGGGAGCCATTTGGCCCATGTGCCTTTTCCAGAACAAAGTCCACATCAGAGTTACCTGTCTTTATTCCATTTCCCTTGTCTTTCCTCATACCATGAAATATTTTTCCTCTTCAAGTGTTCATCTAATTTCCTCTTAAATGCTGTGACTAACTTAGTTTCAATGGCCATCAGTGGTAACGCATTCAAAACTGTAATAATCCCTTATGTGAAAAATTGATTCTAACCTCACACTCTAGTGTAAATCCTGAATTTATGCCCCATGTTATTGATTCATTGAGTATTGGAAATAATCTTTCATCACTTACCCTCAAAATTTTGAAATTTTCAATCAGATTATCCAACGAATACAATTCTAGTTTCTCAATGTAACTGTATTCTTTTAGCCCTAGTTATCATTCTAGTAAATTACCATTGCATCTGTCCCAATGGCACCAATGTCAATGTACTCTCCAAAAATGGGTGCTCAAAACTGCACACAATACTTCACTCTAGCTTAACCAATATCTTAATCATTTCCTTGTTTTTGCACTTAAAGCCCATTTATCCAAAACCCAGAATCCCATTTCCCTTTTATGACAGCAATCTCACTTTTAAAAATTGGTATAATTTTAACTATAGATCTCTCTATTCATTCCATTAAGAACTTAATTATTTAGGGCACATTTCCTTTACCTGTCCTTATTTCCAAAATATGTAACTTTTTCATTATCTATGTTGAACTGCATCTACCACTCAATTGTCAATATCCTTCTGTAGTCTCCCTTACATAGTTTCCCTTGCCACTAGTTTTGATTTTATCAACAAACTTTATGTCCATGTTCAAATCATATATATGTGGAGAACAGGACAGACTCCAACACCAATCCCTGAGTCATGCCACTAGCTACATCTTGCCAAATGAGGTAACACCTATTTGCTCTCTTGATCCTTGCCACCAATGTGTCCTTAATATCCTTAGCTTTAACCATCACAAAAATGGTACATGCATTGCTTTACTGAAAGCTTTTTGAATGTTCAAATGTAGCATTAACAATGCAGTTCTATACGCAAATATGTCCTCAAATATGTTTACTAAATTAGGCCTTTTACAAATCCATTTCTGCTAAGCCTAAGTGCTTCCTAATATTGCATATTATAGATTCTAGTCTTAAGATGGCACAGCACAGCTCAAATTGAATTCAACAAATAAACTGCTAACAGAATCCAATTCAGATAGCTCTGAATTAATAAGCTGAGACCTAAAGCACAATGAATATCCTTTTAAATAGGTTTTGTCAAGTATTGTACCATTTTTAATAGTGTTAGTCTGTGTGGCTGATTCCATTTTCAAATATTACTAGTTATGGACAAGGTCCTGCTGTTTAATTTGTAAGGAACTCCAGGTCCCTGGCTTTGCTGGGTTGCCCCTTTACTACAGACTTCCTCCCTCCTTCCCTGTAGATATAGGGTTTAAGATCCTGGAAAACCAGCAACAGACTTGATGCGGAGTGAAGGTGCTGGCCACACTGGGCTAAATTTTAATTCTGGGGTCAGGTTTTCGACCCAGTATCGTGTTGGCGCCTGAGGCCCAGCGCAACTTTTGAACAGCTGGCCAGGGTGCATGCTTGCCGTCCAATTAAGGATGGTGGGTGGGCTACTGGAACTGGACAGCCAATAGGAGGTCCTCCAGCCCTGAGAGATCAGCAGCCCCACCAGAGGTAGGAGCTGCCAATGTCAGGAAAAGAGAAAGGGCACCTCAAGATGGAGGCACTCTGAAGACTTTTCAATAAAGGTTCAAACAAAATTGGGCACAGCTGCCAAACCACCATCCTGAAGGAGGAACTGTGGCCATCTCGGAATGTCAACTGCAGGGGGGGGGCGGTGGAGGTCTGGTTGGAAACAATGCTGGAGTGCTGGCTCCCTGATCGCCTCAATGCATTGGTCGTGCATGGCCACTGTGGGAGGCCTCAGAACATTGGCCTTAATAGGCCCTTGAACTATCTTAATAGGCTACCCGCTGCTTGCAGGTGGGTAGCCATCACCCCCCCAAAACTGGCATGTTCCAGAATGGTTTGGAGGCAGGAACATGCCGGCAAACCAGAGCACCAGCCGGTGACAAGAAATTGCAGCCTCGCCCGCCTCCAGTCCCGCCTCCTCCAGAGACTGAAAATTCTGCCCACTATGTCTGTAGAAATAGATCCTGTTCTGATTAATGTAATCAGGTTGTGTGGCCTGCACCTGTAAGGGAGCAGCAGAGGCACCTGCCACGACAATTACCCAGAAAATCAGAGTGGCGTCATACCACACTTATGGCGTAACACGTGCCAAGGAAAGACCGAACAGTAAGTAATGTGAAATAAAAACAAGAAATGCTGGCAATACTCAGCAGGTCTGGCAGCATCTGTGGAATGAGAAGCAGAGTTAACATTTCAGGTCAGTGACCCTTCTTCAGAACTGGCAAATATTAGAAATGTAAAAGGTTATAAGCAAGTTAAAGTGGGGGTGAGGCAAGAGATAACAAAGAAGGTGTAGACAGGACAAGGTCACAGAATAGCTGACCAGAAGGTCGTGGAGCAAAGATATGTTACTGGTGTGTTGAAAGACAAAGCATTAGTACAGAAAGGGTGTTAACGGACTGAAAATTTAACAGCCGCAAGTACAAACATGAAAAAAACAGTGAGTAAGCAAACTGAACAAACTAAGATGAAATAAAATAAAATAAACACAAAAGAATATATATAAAAAAAGGAAAAAGAAAAAGTAACTAAAAAAAAAAGGAAAATGGGGGGCCTGTCATGCTCTGAAATGACTGAACTCAATGTTCAGTCTGGCAGGCTGTAGTGTGCCTAAATCAGTAAATGGGATGCTGTTCCTTGAGCTTGCGTTTGTATGTAATGTGACCTTTTTATAATGCTTCTACAGGAGCTAACAGTTAAGCTTGGAAAGATAATCAATTCAGAGGGATCAATTAGTTTTAGATGGTACAATTCTGAGACCATTACATCCCCCTCAATGGAACTCATGTCAGTTTTCAGCTGATGAGAGTTCGTTAGGCCTTACAAGGGTATTACAGGCCAAAATCCCAGGCTAGCCTGGAAACTCCACATGTAGCCATGATGTTGAGGGATTTGGAAAACCCAGCTGCTTCTCCCAACGACTACAATGTTTTACCTGGGACAGAAACCTGGCAGATCTGGATTCTTCCCTAAACTCTGGCTCCCCAGGCTCTCTTCACATTTCCTGAATCTCAGAATTTTGAGGCCATGTTCTTTAGTCCATCATTTATCATATTCTACAGATCATCTTACTACCTTGCTCATCTCAATCCTGCAAAGTGCCTTGAGACGTTTTATTATGTTAAAATCATTAAATAAATACAAGTTTTGTTGCTGCTGCCGCCGCCAACTGAACTGAGCAGCTGCCTAAGAACATCAACTTCTAAATGACTCAGCAAAGGCACAGCAAGTAACAATTTCTGGCTTTAGGACACACTAAGTCACCCACACCTGTGCTTTAGCATCATGATAGTACACTGCATTACATGGTGTAATGCTCTTATTCTTACGAAATAACATATCTTCCATCCTACCAGGAGCAGTGTCATGAAAGATCTGTTAGTATATCACAGAATCATTACAGTTCAGGAGGCCATTTGGCCCATTGTGTCCGCATGGCTCTCCAAAAGAGCAATTCCCTCAGTTCCATTCCACTGCCTTTTCCCCGTAACCCTGCACATTCTTCCTTTTCATATAACTGTCTAATTCCCTTTTGAATGCTTCAATTGAACCTGTCTCCACCACATTCTCAGACAGCGCATTCCAGGCCTTAACCACTGACTGCATGAAAAACTTTTTCCTCATGTCAGTTTTGCTTCTCTTACCAAATACTTGAAATCTGTGCCCTCTCGTTCTCGATCCTTTCACAAGTGGGAACAATTTCTCTCTATCTACTCTAAGACCCCTCATGATTTTGAATACCTCTATCAAATCACCTCTCAGCCTTCTCTTCAAGGAAAACTTCTCCAATTTATCTTCATAACTGAAATTCCTCTTCCCTGGAACCAATCTCGTGAATCTTTTCTGTACTCTCTTCAATGCCCTCACGTCTTTCCTAAAGTGCGTCGCCCAGAACTGGACGCAATACTCCAGCTGTGGCCGAACTAGTGTCTTATACAAGTTCAAAATAACTTCCTTGCTCTTGTACTCTATGCCCCTACTAATAAAGCCCATGATACTGTATACTTTATGAACCCTCTCTCAATCTGTCCTGCCACCTTCAATGACTTATAGACATATACAACCAGGTCCCTCTGCTCCTGTACCCTTTATTTTATATTGTGTCTCCATGTTCTTCCTACCAAAATGAATCACTTCATATTTCTCCACATTGAACATCATCTGCCACCTGTCTGCCCATTCCACCAACTTGTCTATGTCCTTTTGAAGTTCTACACTATCCTCCTCACAGTTCACAATGCTTCCAAGTTTCATATCATCTGCAAACTTTGAAATTGTGCCCTGTACACCAAGGTCTAGGTCATTAATATATATCAGGAAAAGCAAGGGTCCCAACAGTGACCCCTGGGGAACTCTGCTACAAACCTTCCTCCAGCCCGAAAAACATCCACTAACCACTTTGCTTCCTGTAACTCAGCCAATTTCGTATCCATGTTGCTACCGTCCCTTTTATTCCATGAGCTACAAGTTTGCTCACAAGTCTGTTGTGTGGCACTGTATCAAATACCTTCTGAAAGTCCATGTACACCACCTCAACAGTGTTGCCCTCATCAACCCTCTCCGTTACCTTCTCAAAAAACCCCAGAAAGTTAGTTAAACATGATTTTCTCTTAAGAAATCCATGCTGGCTTTCCTTAATTAACTTGCATTTGTCCATGCAAATTATTTTTTCTAGAAGTTTTCCCACTATCGAAGTTAAACTGACTGGCCTGTAGTTGCTGGGCGTTTCTTTACACCTTTTTTTGAACAAGGGTGTAATGTTTGCAATTCTCCGGTCATAGAGTCATAGAGAGATACAGCACTGAAACAGGCCCTTCGGCCCACCGAGTCTGTGCCGACCATCAACCACCCATTTATACTAATCCTACACTAATTCCATATTCTTACCACATCCCCACCTTTCCTCAATTCTCCTACCACCTACCTACACTAGGGGCAATTTGCAATGGCCAATTTACCTATCGACCTCTGGCACCATCCTCAAGTCTAAGGAAGACTGGAAAATTATGACCAGTGCCTCTGTGATTTCCACCCTCACTTCCCTCAGTATCTTTGGATGCATCTCATCTGGTCCTGGTGCCTTATCCACTTTAAGTACAGACAGCCTATCTAATACTTCCACTTTATCAATTTTAAACCCCTCTACTGTCTGACTTACCTCCTCTTTCAACATTGCCTGGGTTGCATCTTCTTCCTTGGTAAAGACAGATGCAAAGTATTAATTTAATACCTCAGCTATGCCCTCTGCCTCCATGTGTAAATCCCCTTTCTGGTCCCTAATCAGCCCCACTCCTCCTTTTACCACCCTTTTCCTATTTATATGCCTTTAGAAAACTTCGGGATTTCCTTTAATGCTAGCTGCCAGTCTCTTTTCATGCTCTCTCTTTGCTTCTCTTATTTGCATTTTCACTTCACCTCTGGACCTTCAATATTCAGCCTGGTTCTCAATAGTATTTTCTACCTGGCATCTGTCATAAGCACACTTTTTCTTCTTTATCTTAATCTCTACCTCTCTTTTCATCCAGGGAGCGCTGGATTTGTTTGCCCTACTTTTCCCCCTCGAAGGAACATACCTTGAAACTGCCTGAACTATCTCTTCTTTGAAGGTAGCCCATTGTTCATCGACAGGTTTTCCTGCCAGCTTTTGACTCCAATTTATTTGCCCCAGCCTCATTCTTACCCCACTGAAGTTGGCCTTCCCCCAGTTAATTATTCTTACCCTGGATTGCTCTTTGTCTTTTTCCACAGTCAGTCTAAGCCTTATGATACATTGATCACTATCCTCTAAATGCTCCTACTGATACTTGATCCACTTGGTCTACCTCATTCCCAAGAACCAGATCTAGCAGTGCCTCCTTTCTCGTTGGACTAGAAACATACTGCTGTAGAAAATTTTCCTGAACACACTCACTGCCCTTTACACTACTATTATCCCAGTCGATATTTGGATAATTAAAGTCCCCCATTATAACTACCCTAGAATTTTTGCACCTCTCTGTAATTTCCTTGTAAATTTGTTCTTCTACGTCCTTCCCAATAGTTGGTGGCCTAGAGGCAACACCGAGCAATGTAACTGCACCTTTTTTGTTTCTTAGCTCTAGCTAAACAGATTCTGTCCTCACCCCCTCTCGGACATCCTTTTTCTCCAGCACTGCAGTGCTCTCCTTAATCAATACTGCCATCCCTCTCCCTTTTTTCCCTTTCCTATCTTTCCTGAACACTTTGTATCCAGGAATATTTAACACCCAGTCCTGCCCTTCTTTGAGCCCAGTCTCTGTTATAGCCACATCATCATATTTCCACATGGCAATCTACACCTGTACCTCACCAGTCTTATTAACCACACTCCGTGCATTCACATTAACCCTGATGCAGACTTTATTACTTTCTCCCTTACTCTGACCCCACTTCATAATTGACTATTCCCTACTCTCGTGCTATCTATCTCCCCCAGTATTCTGTGCACCTTGGTATTCCTCTCTGATACTTGCTCCTGGGTCCCACGCCTCTGACAAGTTGCCAGTTTTGCTTCCCTCCAATCTGAGCTACCTCTCAGGTTCCCATCACCCAGCAATTTAGTTTAAACTCTCCCCAACAGCACTAGCAAATCTCTCTGCGAGGATATTCGTCCCAGTCCTGCTAAGATGAAACCCGTCCATCTTGTAGAGGTCCCACCTGCCCCAGAACTAGTCCCAATGCCTCAGAAATGTGATGCCCTCCCTCCTATACCAGTTCTCCAGCCACGTGTTCAATCGCTCAATTGTCCTATTCTTATGCTCACTTGCATGTGGGACTGGAAGTAATGCTGAGATTACTGCTTTTGAGGTCCTGCTTTTTAATCTCCTCCCTAGCTCCCTGAAATCTGTTTTCATGACCTCATTCCCCTTCTTACCTATGTCATTGGTACCAATGTGGACCTCGACCTCTGGTTGTTCACCCTCCCCCAGAAGAATGTCCTGCAGCCGCTCCGTGACATCCTTGACCCTGGCACCAGGCAGGCAACAGACCATCTTGGAGTCACATTTACTGCTGCAGAAATGCCTGTCTGTTCCCTGAACTAACGAATCTACGTTATCACTACTGCTCTTCCACTCTTCCTCCTCCCCTCCGTGCAGCTGAGCCACCTGTGGTGCCACAAAACTTGGCTCTGACTGCACTCCTCTGAGGAACCGTCACCCTCACCAGTATCCAAAATGGAAAACCAATTAGCGAGTGAGATCATATCAGGGGACTCCTACACTACCTGCCTGGTTCTCTTAGACTGCCTGGCGGTCACCCATTCCCTATCTGCCTGTAAGCTCCTAACCTGTGGTGTGACCACCTCCCTAAATGTGCTATCCATGTAGTCCTCCGCCTCATGGATGCACAACAGTGATTCCAGCCGCCGCTCGAGTTCCGAAAGCCAGAGCTCAAGCTTCTGCAGCTGGTGACACTTCCTGCAGATGTGTTTGTCTAGGACACGTGGTGCGTCCATGACTTCCCACATGCCACAGGCTGTACATTCCACTGAGCAGAGCTGCCCTGCCATACTTTAACTTTACAGACTATTTAATATAAGTAGAATAACTTACCAGTTACTCACCAAACAGCTCCTTCCACTGCACTGAAGCAAGAACCAAATACTGGAGGGTTAAAAAAGTAGAAAAAAAAAGTAGTAAAATGGAGCACCTCCTCCCCCCTTCACCGAACTCGCCACTCACCAAACTCGAATCACCACACTCAGCTTACAATCTGTATGCCATTTGCAAGCTGCACCCAGACCTCTGTATTTAGACCTTTTGAAGCTGAAACTGCAGCAACCAGATCTGACTGGTCAGCTACTTAACTAATCAGCTACTCTGCAGTCAAGCCTGTTAGTCCCTGCCTAAGACTGTAAGAAACTTATTTTACTTTCTTAACCCTATTTTACTTTCTTAACCCTGCTTTATCGAGAGGATAAATCCCAGTTAAATGCTAACTGCAGACCAAACTTTTATAAAGATAGCAACACTTAGAATCCCCACTCAACAAACTTGAATCTCCACACTCAGCTTGCAAACTGCACATCTGAAAATATCAGAGATTCTCAACATTGACTATTGTATTTCACTTGCTACCTACTTCCCAGTCTGAAAAGGTCTATTTATGGGTACCTTACGTTTAAGGTGTTAAGCTAATTTTCTATCCAGCACCTATTCCATGACTCCTTAGTTTAGCCATTATAATCCAAACAATATAGAATCTTGCCAAGAATTTTCTGAAAATCTAACAGTTCTAAATTCAGATTCACAGGTGCAGGTGCATGTGTCTGAGTTGGAACATTGGAAGATGGAAACATCCTGGTGCATTTAGACAGCTCTCAGTTTACTGACATTGTGTGAACACACATCTTCACTGGTGGCAGAGCCCCTTTGTATATGGGCTCATGTATTTCTATTACGTGCAACTGAAATCATTTTTACTTTTGCCACACACATTTTATCTATAGCTACCATTAGGAAGTATTATACTTGTAAAGTATAAGCAGGTAGGATCATTTTAATTACTAGAGATACTGAGAATTGATGAATATTAAGGAGGGAGCATCTGGAAAACACAATGGCGGGTGTTGCAGCAGGACTGGTTCTCTTTTAAATTAAATTGCGTCTTGCTAAATTATTACACCCTCTCAGTTCACTTCAGTCCTAATTATAATCTGTGGATTTAAAATAAAACAAGTGGAATAATAATAATGTAGCACACAAAGAATTTAGAATTTTATATCAATCACAATCAGATTAATTTCACTCCCTGGGTGCAATTATAGGTCACTTGGATGGAACAGACACAAAGGAACACGACACAATATGCAATAACAAGCAGCCAAGGGATACTACATTCTGTACCACAACACGTAGCCAAGAAGCACTGCAAAATGTGCAACACACAGCCAAGGGACATTACAAACTTGCAGAGTAATAGGTGGACAAGGAAGTCCTGCAGGATGACAGTCAGATGAGAAAATTCAACAGCTTTTGCAGTTCTTCTCTTGAATTATGCCGCCCCCGCCCCCACACCCCCAATGAGAAGTGCATGCCTAAGAAGACACAGTGGCGCAGTGGTTAGCACTGCAGCCTCACAGCTCCAGGGACCCGGGTTCGATTCTGGGTACTGCCTGTGCGGAGTTTGCAAGTTCTCCCTGTGACCGTGTGGGTTTTTGCCGGGTGCTCCGGTTTCCTCCCACAGCCAAAGACTTGCAGGTGATAGGTAAATTAGCCATTGTAAATTGCCCCTAGTGTAGGTAGGTGGTAGGGAATATGGGATTCCTGCAGGGTTAGTACAAATGGGTGGTTGTTCATCGGCACAGACTTGGTGGGCTGAAGGGCCTGTTTCAGTGCTGTATCTATAAATAAAATAAAGACAAGAATGCATGGAACAAGAAAAGGATATTCACTCCATCAGGCCCATCCCTAGTACAAAACAGGAACTCTACTCCATATATTCATATTTTTGAAAATTCTATGTAAATACTATGGGCTAGAATTTGGTATGCCCTGGTTTTTGGGTGCAGGGCCGTGATTCACGCCCTGCCCGCAATAGGTGAAACAGGTGGACAGGACACAATTTTTGTCTACCATCCCTCATGTTGACTGATAGTAGCTGAAGGCTAAGTAAGTTCCTTGCTGCTCCTTTGTTCTCCAAGCTGCCTGCTACATTGTTTGCCAATCACTTTGTTCAGCCAGCCTGCTCTCTTAAAAGGCAGGTTGGACCTTAAAGGGAAGTTGCACAAAAATATTGCTTTAATGTAAATTATTGCAAACTGAACACAAGGGCAGACAGAAGGTTCCAGAGTGATGGATACAGCACTGGAGGCATTAGTGATGCAGGTGGGCAGGGGAGATGCCTTGGGTTCCTGGGAGGGTGCGGTGGGGGGAGTGGGGGGGGGTCCACAAGGTCCTCAGACCATCCTCAGAAGGAAGTGGTAGGTGACCAGGAAGGTCACCTCCTGGAGTCTGGATCCAAGAATATTGCAGCAATGCCACAAGGATCATGAGGTGGTCAATGTCAGTCACCTGAATTCTTCAACCCACCACTTCACCAGCCTCTCAATGCTCCACACTCCCATCACTCACCCAGCAGCACTTCCTGGTACTCAGAACTCAAGCCTAACATCCAGATACTCCACCTCACCCTCACATACCTACCAATCCTGCCAGCCTCTCACTCAACTCTCTCTGGCACCACATACCTCCAGCTATGGCAGGCAAAAACAGTGCCACACAACCACTGACATTCTGCCCTCTCTCACAGGACGTTAGCACACTATAGAAGGAAGCAGAGCAGAACTGGCGGAGGAGTAGGGCACCTGCATTTCCTGAACCCTATGAAGAAGATGGCTCTCAGCATCATGGGGCTGGCTGCAAGGGGGGCCGTGGTATCAGACATTGCTGAGAACATTGAGGATGATGGCATGTTCCTGCCTTATGTCCCTTCTCTACTCCCAGCTCACCCTCATTCTACTATTTGTTGAGCAAGCTGCAGATGGTGTGACCATGGCCCCTCTTGCTTTCCACCCCATTCCCCCTCCCTTGGGCCAAGCAGGAAGCAGCCAATGAGGGGGGCACACATCAAAAGTGTCAAGATACTAGGGGGCTACACGAATCAAATTTGCCATAGAGTTCCTCAAAGGTAATCAAGCAAAATTCTGGAATATCCATTTATCATCGCACAGCAGGTCGTCTTTGGCTGAACAAGGAACAGTAGTACCAGCAAACATATTGAGGGAAGCTGTGACCTTAACACACATCTGTGATAAACAGGGACATATGAATGTGAAAAGCCTATTAAATCAAGGCATCTTATACCTAGATACCTGTAACTCAATTAATTTGACCGTACAAACTCATCTTTCATACTGCTGCTGTGAAATGTAAATACGTTGTGTAAATCAAAGTTGCACATTTCCCAACTATTCAGGAGGAAGAGGGAAACAGGGTTAAGATGATATCTGCTTGATACCCTTGAGTGCTCATTTAACAAGATAAATAAGCAGTACACAATCCATAAACATCCGATCTTACATAATAAAGAGGATAATAAGACCAGAATTTGCTTACCAGTTACATAATTTGCAGCCAGCACTTCTGAACATAGGTGAATAGGAATTTCCTCGTGGCTAGCTGGTTTCGCTTCATCCACTGTAGTAACTTTGCTGTAAGTGCAGCTGAATTGGACTTGTGACAAAGTTACAGTGATGGAGCAGGATCAGCTACCAAGAAATTGCAAGCTGTTTTAAAATGGCAGTTAGGGAATGGCTGGGAGCCTAAGACAGCTGCATAGAGTCTCAAAAGCCAGGGAGATAGGTTCCAGGTGAGGTTGCAGGTGAGGGTGTGAAGTTGGTAGGATTTCAACTTACATCTCTTGAACAAGATGTATACAGGAATGAAACATAGATGCTTCCCCTGACTGCACGCAATACTATCTGTGAGATTAATCTTCCATTCTGGGAGACTCCTGGACAATCAGGGACAGTTGACAACACTAAGGACAAATGTCAGTGAAATGCACCTTTGACTCTTTAGAGGTTGCCACAGCAACACCTCAGGAAACTGATGCATCAAATTATTTTTTGCTTGATATGCTGGAGGTGGGAAGGGGGCTTCTGTCTCCCCAGAAATAGAAAAGGACCTTTCAAGCTACGAGCCCCTGATTTGCTCTCAGGCCTGGAGCACAGAGGTAAAGTAGGGCCCACAGGTTTGAGAAGAGTGCTTGACCCACAAGAGCATATCTGCATACATACATATTAGAAATTCATCTTATCCATTCAATTGGTGGCACTGATTTCCATAATATTAGACATAAATTTTTATACATAATTAAATATTTTCATATATCACAGTTCTGAGGATACATTCCATCAAAGGCAGAGAAACATTTATGAAGGACTCATGGATTTGCACCTTAATATCCACTAAATGTTGGGTCTGATTAAAAATCGACCCTGTAAAGTCAAATGTATTTCACCTCATGCTCATGTTGTTTAATTATTGATAACATGACAAACAATAGTGGACAGGAAGATAGAAGGAACATGATTCCAGCCAACAACTGTCCCAGTGCAATAGCTCAGAGAAAGAAAGCATCAATGAATCTGTTTTGAAGGCAGTTTCCATATTACTAATTGCAATTCTTCCTCGGGAGTAATAGTTACCTCATCTTGTCCTTCTCTTGCACTGGTGCCTGCCAACCATTGGTGAACTGTAGGCTGACAACCCCATCAAAGGCATTATTGTACAGCATGCAGGACATCATTACTTTCCTGGTCACTTTCTTCAAGAAATACATAGTGAGGCTGCCAACACGTTTCAGGCAACTGAAGCAAATCAGCAACCTAAGCAATCTGTGGGACTCATTGTTTCACAACCCAATCCTTGTGCACAGGTTGGGTGGGTCACTACTCAAAACCAATATCTTCCAGCAGCCAACTGTCAATCCAGCCTTTCCTTTGAAAGAGCTCCAAAATGTTCGATTGGCAACATCAAGTGAAAGTGATTTGCCGTGGGAAAAATTAACCAAGGATCATACCACAGTACTGAGTAAAATTGAGAAAAATTTTGCAGAACGTAATAAAGATCATCATTGTTGAAACTCACTTCTATAACATAGTCATAGAGTTATACAGCACAGAAACAGGACCTTCAGCCCATTGTGTCTGTGTCGGCCATCAAGCACCTAACTATTCCAATTCCATTTTCCAGCACTTAGCCTGTAGCCTTGTATGCTATGGCATTTCAAGTGCTCATCTAAATGCTTCTTAAATGTTGTGAGGGTTCCTGCCTCTACCACCTCTTCAGGCAGTGCGTTCCAGATTCCAACCACCCTCTGGGTGAACATTTTTTTCCTCAAATCCACTCTAAACCTCCTGCACCTTAACTTAAATCTATGCCACCTGGTTACTGACCCCTCCACTAAGGGAAAAAGTTTCTTCCTATCTAACCTATCAATGCCCCTCATAATTTTGTATACCTCAATCATATCTCCCCTCAGCCTTCTCTGCTCTAAGGAAAACAACCCTCGCCTTTTCAGTCTCTCTTCATAGCTGAAATGCTCCAGGCAACATCCTGGTGAATCTCCTCTCCAGTGCAATCACATCCTTCCTATAATGTGGTGCCCAGAACTGTACACAGTACTCCAGCTGTGGCCTAACTAGCGTTTTATACAGCTCCATCATAACCTCCCTACTCTTATATTCTATGCCTCGGCTAATAAAGGCAAGTATCTCATATGCCTTCCTAACCATCTTATCTACCTCTGCTGCTGCCTTCAGTGATCTATGGACAAGTACACCAAGATCCCTCTGACCCTCTGTACTTCCTAGGGTCCTACCATCCATTGTATATTCCTTTGCCTTGTTGGTCCTCCCAAAATGCATCACCTCACACTTCTCAGGATTAAATTCCATTTGCCACAGCTCCACCCATCTTACCAGCCCATCTATATCGTCCTGTAATCTAAGGCTTTCTTCCTCATTATTTACGACACCACCAATTCTCGTGTCATCTGAGAACTTACTGATCATACCTCCTATATTCATGTCTAAATCATTAATGTATACTACAGCAAGGGTCCCAGCACCGTTCCCTGCGGTACACCACTGGTCACAGGCTTCCACTCACAAAAACAACCCTTGACCATCACCCTCTGCCTCCTGCCACTAAGCCAATTTTGGATCCAATTTGCCAAATTGCCCTGGATCCCATGGGCTCTTACTGTAGAGAACTACTAGAATTTGTTAAAAAAAAACAATCTACCACTATGAACTAACTTGATGGTTAAATATTAACTTTGTAAGGTAGTATGAGCTTAAAATTTGAGCAATAGGGATCAGTTGGAATACAGCTGCAGCACACTGGCAATACTGTATTGTACTGTATCAGCTGTCATTGGATATGGCTACAACAGATAAAGTACATTCTTGTTACATAGATACCAAGCTGGAGAACTAGCAAAAGCTGAACAACAGCTTCAAACCAAAAGCTGTCACAGCCCCAAACAGCTGACAACTCACAAATAGCCCTGGCATGTGAAAAAAAGTCATTACATAATGAAAGCCTGAGGGGGAAATTCAAATACTGAAAGCACAAAATTGGTGGTGCATTTCTAGGGAGGGACATCCAGGTATATGCTATACTGGAAAATTTAAAGTCTTTACATTAAAATGACACATTCTGGTTCATTTTAAATACTTTTTATAATTCATAATTTATGAATTACTTCTTTCTGAACTAATCAGAATCACAAATTGTAACGTTGGTCAATGCTCCAATTACACTCCAGGTCATCTCAGCTAACCTACCTCCACCTTCAACACTATTGCCTTCACTGTGCCCTTCTTAACCATTCCTATCTTCTCATAAGTGCAGCTCATCTTCTGCATAGCTCAGAATCAGGGACTCTGCACTTCCCCCATTGTAATGTGGGAAATCACCACAGTGGGGCTAAGTAGCCATATCACTACCTCACTTCCATCAAGAAACATAGAGGGTTGCAAACTCACAGAAACCTGCAGCAACAGATCAAATAGTTATAATTGCAACAAAAGATGCATTGAATGGAGAGCACTAAAAGAGCTCTTACAAATAGGCCTAGAAGATAAAGGAGACTAAAGAAGCCTCTCATTAATGGGTGCTGAAAAGTTCCTCTAGTACATCATAGCCAAATAGCAAGAACAAGGAAAAAAGTGAGAAACTCTTTACATACACATTTTGCAACAAACACATAGTAGAACTGTTGCATCAGTTATGCTCTGAGTAGTGGAGTATGCAAACTACTATACTACTGCTCTGTCAAGTTCCAGGCAACAGTGAAGATCCAAATACAGAATCAGATAACAAATTAAGAAATGGGAATGCTGACGGTTTTTTCTCTCTCTATTTCTCAGAACCTTCCAGGTCTTGCTAGATATACCAAAGATGTTCTATCTTCTTCAGGAGCTGGGGTGGGGCTCCCAATTACATCTTCCTTCATCCAAATCTATCAGGATTTTACACATCTCAATGAGAAACAGCATAATATCTATCCAAGTTCATTCTCTCCCAACTCTCTCAGGAAAGAGCAGCAAGTTCCAGCTGGCAGTAAAAAAAACCTTCAATCCACAGCAACCCAGTATCTTACAGCTACCCTGCTGAATTTTACAAAGCCATGTTTTCAGGATTTACCACCATCTGTTATAACTTCACCACCAAGTACTGAAGACAATGTTTTTCCAGGCACCATTAAGGCAGACACAATTACATTAATACATAAATTAATACATAAAATACATTAATACAAAAAATACATAAAAGGAAAAGAGGCCCCCTTCCTCCCCCACCAAGTGCATTTCGCACATTTCCACAACCCTGCTTAATGCTGACTATAAAATTCTGATCAAAATCCTGACCTCCAGACTAGATGGGATTAACTCCTGGGTACTCCGTGTGGACAAAACAGACCTGGTGCTATTCGACATGTTGCACCAATGTAATACCGCCAACGCCCTGGTATGCTGAACTCAGAAAATATATTTCACTGGGTGGAGTTGCAGTTCCTCAAGACATTTGAGAAAATGGTTTTCCCTGACCCACCCAGGAGATGGATTAAAATCCTATGTTAACACCCCACATCCACATTATGCACAGTAATTATCCTTGATGGAGGGAGAATTCAGGGCACAGGAGATAATTACTGCATTATCTCCAGTGCCCTGAATTCTCCCTCAATCAAGAACCAAATAGGCTTATCCCCATTCCTCTCAGCCCTGGCCACAGAACACCTGGCAACATGCATCAGAGTAAACCATGGAGTACAGATTGGAGGAACAGAGCATGCCAGTAACTCTCTTTACCCAGAGTATGATTAGAATGTGGAACTTGCTACCACATTGAGCAGCTGAGGTAAATAGCATAGATACATTTAAAGGAAAGCCAGATGAGTACATGAGGGAGAAAGGAATAGAAGCATCTGCTGATAAGGAGGGAAGAGGCACGTGTGAATACCAGCATGGACCAGTCGGGCCAAATGGCCTGTTACTATTGTGTAAATTCTATGCAATTTATGATATATTACTATAGATAACGAACCCAAAACATCGCTCCCCAGTATCTTTCAAATTATCAGAGAATTTGGGCAATTTTCAGAGATTGCATTCAATTAGTATATATACTGCCTAAACTAGATGGAATATTTGCCATATCATTCCTGGCCAGAGTAAAGACAGTAAAGACCACTTGCTCTCCTGCATCCTTTATAATTTGAAACCAGAGCTGAAGTTGTGATTGCTAAGGCTAACAGAGAATAGGATTCTATTCATGCCTAACAGGTGTGGAGTCATTTAAAAGAATCTGTACGTTATTAGGATTGGAATTGATACTTCATCTCTGTTCAAATTTCAAGAACAAAAATCATAGGATCCAGTCACAGGTAATTCTGCTAGTTTAGCACAATTTCTCTATTAGCTGTACGGTATTACCCAGCATTGACACTAGTATTGTGGTGTTTTAAAGTTCCTTTAAGTAAAATTTGTTAAAATATCATTTAGAACATTTCCTCCTCACAGGCACTCTAAACACAAGTATTAAACCTCTGATGGTGTAGCACCAAAGATGTGCTTCTCAGGACAGGCACAATGCTAATTAGTTTCCAATAGTAGTGCTGAATGGGAAGTTGTTCTATCTCACTCTAAAAGAAGTTGCCTCCCTCTAAAGCAACCAACATCTCTCTGTTAGCTTGGATCAGTTCATAGTGCTCTTGCTTAATAGTGAGACGTTTGACAATTTGAGACCCATATCAGGATTTTGGCCATATAGGGGTAAATTTCACATGCAGCCAATGAATATTGGAAAAGTATGGATACATTAAAAAAAAATCACAGGCTCTATTGATATAAATGAATGTAAAACTATGGCCAGCACAGCAGCAATCTTTCAATATTTGCTAGCTGTGTCCAAGGCCCCACTGGTGGCGCAGGGCCTTGAAAAAGTTACTCTGTGCAAGCTTCAGTGAAGTGCTGAGGCAGTGCTACATTGTTGGAAGTTTTAATAGTCCCTCTTCACAATTCACGGTTTTAAATCAAGTAATTTCTGGTCATTTTTGGAGAAGTCTACAATTAATTGATGGTGTTTTCAAGGCAGGGTGCCTGAAATTCCACACATTATAACCAATGCGGAGTTTCGAGTTCAACAGGATTAAATCAACAAGTTTCAACTTATAATTGCACTCCCTCAATTTGCGTTGCAGTACTAACACCAAGTATTAAACATTAAATGCTGCACAGTACAGTTGTGTAGAATTTAAATGCCTGACAGACAGGGCCAGGTAGAAAGTTGTGCTAACTAGAAATGATTGATATGTGGGTTTTGCGCTTTGCTGCTTTCCGCCCAAAATGCTCAGGGACTTGCAGCCTGCTCCATAACCAGGAAGTACTTTCCTAAAGGTGCAAATTAACAGTTCTCTGATAGTAAATGTCCTTCACCTTTACGACATTTCTAAGCACCGTGCAATTTACCATTGTTCTGAAGACTATCATAGAATATCCCAGTACTCACTGTGCCCCTCGGTGTTGAATGTCTTGAGCCATAATAGCTCCGGCTTTCAGTCCACACCCTGCACTCCTTGATTGTAACTTTTTTAGCAATTGGTTGTTGCATGATCAGTCACTCCACCTACAGGCAGACTGCAATCCAATCCTATAGCACAGTGATTAGAATACCCAAATGCACTGGTCCAGAGAGAGAAATATATTCAAGAACAACATCACAGACGGGCAGAGAGAGAGAGAGAGATATCAGGATTCAGAAATATATCAGCATAGGCACAGATGATTAAGGGTTGATTTTAACAACTTGTGGCAGATGCGAATAGGGCTGTAAGACTCCCAAAAAATGCAGGCTGTGAAATTTGACAATGCCCGAAAACAGATGCAGGGATCGCGGTGCACGATTAGCCCCTGCCTCTTGCTTCCGATGCAGGCAGCACACAAACTTCATGCTGCCTGCTCATTTACATTACTGTAGCCTGCAGCCAGCGCCAAGCACGCTTTTGACTGGATGCCTACACACCCAAGAAGGGGATGCAAAATCGTAAAAAGCTAGCATGAGTTTAAGCTAACCTGCACTACTTAAAGCTAGGCTTCACATCTTAAAGGGGAGGCACATTTCAGCTGGAGCAGGTGCTGGAAGTCATTCTAAAAGTGAGTTTGACCTGAGAAAGAGAAAAGAATGGCACAACATAGCAGAAAGCGAGCTCCAAGGTTTCCCACGCAGTTCAGGGGGCTTTGGTGCAGAAGGTGAACAGGAGAGAGGGCCCTTTAGACAGATATAGTGAAGGCAGTGGGAACAGATTGTCATTATGGTCATTGCTAGCCGTGTAGACCCGAGTACCACAAACTGCAATCTGGCCAGGCAGTGGTGCCAGAGCAAGAAGTGGCAGAGAAACCGATCGATGAAGAAACACCATAACTTGCTGTCGAGGTCCATACCTCGTCTGGCCTACATATGACTCCAGACCCACAGCCACAAGCTCAGATACTGACACTGGGTGTACTTTAAAGGGTAGCTTAGAGACAGGATCTGCAGTGCTGAGACACCGAGACAACTGGCCTGTAGCCAGGACAGGTGCAAAAGATAGCAAAGGAGCCAGCTCACCAGAGGGTGAGGTCACACAAGTTCTGCTGCAGAGGAATTGGATGAGGAGTTCAATGGGATGGCCTACAGAAAAAAGCTGATGGGCATGCACACTGAAATGCTTGGTTCATTGACAGGTGTGCCAAAAAGCCTGTGGTCACTGTTAAGGAACATGGAGGAATCCGGCATCAACCTTGCACATGGCTTTGTGCAGAGCTTGAAATTCATTCCTTCCAGTGTGGAAATGGTGGCCATCTCCAATGGCAAACTTGTGGACTCAACCATGATGCAGTGTTGATTGGCCAATGTCTCAAATTCCATTGCAGCACAAGCAGAAGCCACCCAACATCTGAGTGCTGTAGCGGACTGAAGTCACACAAGCTCTGACTGATGCCGATACAAGAGTTTAAAGGGGCTTGCAGGGTCTCACAGCAATTCAGAAATCTGTCCTCTGACACATTGTTAGGATTGTTGAGGAGCTTCTCCGGAGGAGTGGCATTGGCTCCATGGAGCACAAACCTGCTTTCCCCTCTCAGCATGACAGCTTTCGTCCTCCAACCACTGCCACTTCACCAGTGCCCTGCTGTTGCCTGTCAGCCAGCTACCCCAGATGGTTGCCGCCCATGTCAAGATAATGCAGCTCAAAGCCGGCACTTCTAGGGCCAGAACTACTTGAGATCGTCCTGCTAGGTTTTCTGCACTCTCCCCATTGAAAGTCAGCAGCTCTCCACCAGCCATGCTGCAGCCACTGGGGTAGCACTGCGTGGGAGCACTAGATCAGGCAAAGGTACATGAAGACAAGCACTAAAGGAATGTACAAAGGTGTTTAGTTGGCTTTTATATGGAATATTAAATGGTTTGATTGATATTTTGTGGTGGCTTATATTTCAGCAATGTGGCTGAGAAAGCTGTGAATGTCCATAACAGAAGGAAGGTAAGGTGTGGGACTGTTGTAGAATGGGGAATTGGGGTTGCGTTCAGTGGTATCGCAATTTGATGAGCCAATCACAGAAGGCCTCCTCATCTTCCTCAGCTGCTCACCCTATACCTGATGGCATAGGCTGTGCCCTCATGAGGGCGAGGTTGTGCAGGATGCAGCAGACCTCAATGAATCATGAGATGCACTCTGGAGAGTACTGCAGGGCTTCTCCACAGCAATCCAGACAGTGGAAGCATTACTTAAGTACCCCGATGGTCTGCTCCATCATATTTCGTGTAGCAACATGGCTCTTGTTATATGCATGTTGTGAATGTGTGAGTGGGCTACTCACTGGAGTCATGTGGTCAGCAGATAGCCCTTGTTGCCCATTACTCACTCTCTGGTTCTCCTGATGGCTCAAATGCTGATGGTACAGTGGATTGTCGTAGAATGAAGATGTCCTGACTGCTGCCAGGATACCAGGCATTGACCTGCATGATGTGCTGAGTGTTACAGTACACGAGTTAGACAGTGAGGGAGTAGAACCCCTTCCAGTTGCAAGATATCTCCGAATTTATATGCGGCACCCACAGAGTGATGCATATGCAGTCAATGATGCCCTAGAACATGGGCAAGCCTGCTAATCTGGCAAATCTGCATACTCGACCAGCCTGCTTCTCTTTGGCAAGAGTAAATGAAATGCATTCATCTCTCTTTGCATATACATGCCATTTACCTCCCTATGTAACAGTGGACCGTGAACTGTGAGATATTAGAAATGTTTCCTGCTCCAGCCTACAAGGAGCCCGACACAAAGAAATTTACTGCCACAGTCACCTTCACACCAACTGACAATACAGTCCTCGCCCTGAGCTGAGGCTACAGGTCTGCCTGCAACAAATGGAAGATTTCAGCGAGCACCTCCTAAGTGAAATGGAGATGTCGCAGACACTGTTGAGGTAGGAGAATTGCTTCCCAAAGATCCTGGGTAGATACAGACACCTGCTGAGAGCCCTTCTTGCTCTCCTCCTCCGTCTTTGAGCAGCTTGTCCTCTTTTGTGTCGGCTCTGCTCATTTTTCCAGTCATACTGGAGGCCACGAAGGTTGGAATTTACAGCACTCATGTCTGGGAGCAAGTGGTCTGAGCAGAACTCTTGAAGTGAGAACCAAGACCTTCACCATATGCCACATCACTCCCTGTAAACCTCACCAACTTTAAGTAGCAGTACAAACATCCAAGCACTTCTACTAACTCAGCAACAGCCAGTAGAAATTAGCAACTAACCTGAAAGTAGCTGATGATCCCTTTAAATAGCACTGGTCCTTCCTGCTGCTGGGTGCATATTCAGCAGTGCGAGATTAAGAGAGGGCGTTAGCTGGAGTGTTGATGCTGAAAATGGCATCGCTAAAGTCAAATCAGCTTTACCCACTGATTGACATCACGATCAGCCTACTCTATATACTTTCAACACACACTCCCAGCACCAGCACTGACGACCTATCCAAACTGGTGTCCGCGAGGCCTGCACCAGGAGTTTGCGTGCGTAGCACAGATGCCATTTTAGATCTTAAACGGAACTCGTAACGCTTTTGCAGCCTTATTACCCTGTTCCCATTTCCAATCCGCCCACCACCGCTTTGTTTGGAACCTTCACAAGGAGAGCTTGGGTGCCCGCCTGAAGCTGAGTGGGGGGGGGGGGGGGGGGGGGTTGAGTTGCAGGGGAGGGAAGCCTCATTGAAGTATTTAAATTGGGGCCTTGTAATGTTAAAAAGTGGAAAAAGCCAAAGTTGTGAGTGCTGCTGGACCCAACAAGTACTACTTAGCAGAAACAGGCATGAAATGGCTTTTGGAAGCACCACTTAAAAGGGGAACTTACCCACAAGTACTCAGATTATTGGAATCTGTTTGTAGTTCACCTGACTGGATTTTTTCAGATAAGTGTACAACTTTGGAAGTTGCTGTATTTCTGCTTTAGTTTGCTACAAAACCTTCAAGAAGCTCAGAGAGGGACAGCACAGTGTTCAACATTGGAGTCACCTAGCTACTCTGGTTGACGAAACAGAAAGAGTAGCAGAAACAGCAGCACAGGTGAGGGAACATCAACCAGCTGCCCTTGGGGCTGTGAAGAAACCACAAAGGGGGAGGACTGCTTGTAGGCCAAAGGGTCAGTTTATGATTCTTCTAGCATATCATCCCCTCTCACAGCTGTAATTGTTTCTTTGACGAATACTGTGACTGCCCTCCTTTTTAATTCCCCTCTCTATGCCATCTGAAAACCCTGTAACCGTGAATGTTGAGCTGCCATTCCTGCCATTTAAACCATGTTTCAGTAATAGCATGTGGAAAGCCAAGGAAAGAGAGGCTCCAATATAGACAACAAGGAGGTTTGGTAGTGATCAATGGTATATATGTCAATGCAAGGAGTCTAACGGACAAGACAGATTGCTGAGGGTCTAGACCTACCTATTTCCACGTTTCTGAGTACATCAGGAGTCTGCACGTCTCCAGACAGGCCGTCAGAGACCTTTGTAGCCTCTTACAGCAAGTCCTGCCACCCTGTCTCTCAGACACTTACAAATTGTCTGTGACAGTGAAAGTAACAATAGTCTGCTATTATTTTTAACCTTGGGCTCTTCTTAGACTACAGCAGCTGACATTGGTCTGTTACGACCAGGTGAGAAAGGGGTCTAGGGGTTCCCTCTCAGCCTTTGCCTAGTTTGACCGTAACAGGGTTTAATTTTTAAAACACCGTGTTTTTAGCTCCCCCTCAGTGAATCCTGTTCACTGCTCTCCAATTGTAATGGCAAAGAAATCAACCAGACAAGTTTTCTTAGATTTAAACAAGAAAGGTGTAAGTTTATCAATCTTAAAACTCTAATTCAGTTAAAATTACTACAAATACGCGACAAGACCATGCTAGTATGCATACGCAATAAACACACATGCAGACAGAGGCAGAAAAGGAGCAAGAATAAAGGGAAAAAGTTTAAAGCAATAGCTGGAGGTCATTTACTGTCCTTTGAGTTCAATGTAGAGTCTTTGATTGCAGTTAAATCTTGCCGTTTCGTTGGGGTACAGTGCACGCTTTCAAACTTGTTTCAACGTAGAAGTCTTCTCTCTAGAGGTTTAAGTGACTTCAATGGATCTGGAAATTCGTGAGAGGGAGAGAGGGCCAGGGAAAGAGACCTTCCTTTTCCGTTGTCTTCAAAGCAGTCTCTGTCCTCAACCTGTCCTGTGAGCACAATTCAAAAACCCTGGACCAGCAGGTTAGTCATGTGACTAGTTTTTTTTTTAACAAACTCTCCTGCTTTTTTGTGGATTCCTTTCATCTTAGCAGACACCCGCAGTGGGGGGAAGGGAATGGAATGCTGGCTTGTTCCACCTTCAATGTCTGGTGATCAAAATCCATTTAGGTTAATTGAATCAGGGAGCAATTCCATTGTCTTTTCCAAGGCAACTGTTTCCTGGAATGCAATTTTTTCCCTCCACTGCTGATCTCTTTAAACAATTCACCTCTCAGTCCAGCAACAGTTTAAAATTAATGTTTATATGACAAAATTAATATGCCTCATTCGTGTCAGGTGGGAGTCTTCATGACACTTCCACACTCAGCGGAATGAAATGCGATTTTTAGAAGAGTAGAGAGAAGAGCAGGTACAGGAAAACACAAATGCATCTCTCTCATTCATTCTCACTCATTAAGAAATCCTGAAAATTGTTACTGCCTGTCTTCCCTTTGTAGCAGCATTGCTTTAAACTGCCCTTTTTGGCATCCCAATAAATATGTGACTTTTTGCAAAGTTTTTTTTCAGTTTGCACATTTCCATGACTGCCAAGAGTTATTTGTTCCTGTTGAGGTCTGCAGGGGGAGGGTTAGATTTAATTAGTCCTAGGTTGGAGTTCTGCTCAGGATAGTCAATAGTGGCTGGATCCATTCTGAACTCTCTTTCAGTGCTTTGATGAGTCATGAAAGGGCTTTTCACCTTAGTGGATGGGTGGTTCCCTTTTCTCCTGACTGTGGGAGACGATTCTTTGCTAAACTTCCCTTTGTCCTCTGGGACACTCCTGCTTGCAGGTATTTGCCCAGATTCTACCGCACTCCCCTGTGGCACTTCGACTAGGTGAGGCATTAGCCTCACTGTTTCTCAGCCTTCTTGAGGACTTCCTTTGTCTCTGCAGGTTCCTGTAAATGCTGTTAGCAACCCTGGTGGGGTACTTCCAGTGTCTGCATTTACATAGGAGGATGTGGGGTCTAACTTTTCAAACATTTCAGGGTTGACTGACCAGACAGTAGCGGGTTCCAATTGGGATTCCTCCTGAATTTCCTTTAACCTGCCCTCTTTGTCCCTTTATCCCCTTTCCTTTCTAAACTTTTGCCAGTCTTGTGCCTGCCTGTCTCCTTTTGTTCTTGGCAGGGGTCCCAAACGGTTCACCAGTCCTCTGTTGGAGGATCCTCCAAACACCGGTACAGGACTTGGGGGTGCAGATTTCATTGTAGGTTGGGGTTTCCCCTCAACCTGGCATATGTGGCAACTCCTATTGTACTCCACCACATCTTTGTGGAGTTGTGGCCAGTCAAACTGCTGGCTTATGTGGGCTTTGGTTTTTCGTATACTGACATGTACAGCCACTGTAGTCTCTTTGCCATTCTTAATATTTCTCTCCAGTATCTCTGTGGCACCACTAACTGGTGAACCACTGTCCACTCCTTGCCCTCAGGTCTGTGAAGAGAACTCCACTTCCTCATCAGTATCTCATTCTTTAAATAGTAGCAGTCAGGGACTCCCTCTGCTTCACTTTAAGACTGGGAAGCCTGTGCTAACTCTCTCAATACTGGATTGGCTCACTGAGCCTCACCTAGGGAAGATTCATTTAATCCATTCCCTGGGTCTTCTAACTTTCCAAAGAAATTCTCAGACAGACAGACCTCATGGTCATCTGCCTGCAGTGCCAATTCAGTCTCCTCTGGGGGAGCTGGTTTGATCTTGGCCCGATTCACTACACATTCAGGGAAGCTGCAGGGGACCATCTCCTGCCACTGCCCTTTCTCTCTGACCTCCTGTGGTCTCTCTTTCATTACTGGGGAAGCTACCACCTTCACCCCCACCAGATCATTACCTAGGAGCAGGTCAACCCCGTCCATAGGCAAACTAGGGACAATCCCTATAGTCACCGGTCCCGAAACTAGGTGACAGTCCAGGTGCACCCGATGTAAAGGTACAGGCATACACTGCCCTCCAATACTATTCACCACCATTCTGGTATTTACTGCACTCTCTGGGGAAAGGTCAGGCCTTTTCCCAGTAAAAATGGCCCCTGTGTCCATGAGGATTACTATGGGCTTGCTTGCCCGACTCAAGGGGTATGGGGTTATTCTCCCTTCAGACACAAAATCCTGATAGCCTTCAGTAATGCTGTTAAATTTTCCTGCACTTGTGGCAGTATGCTTTCTGGGTCTTACAACTACTGCAGTTAAAGTCACAGCTTGTTCTGCTGTGCTTTCCATCAGGGTCCCTTCTCCTTCACTGATTAACCTTACTGTCTTTCCCCATAGTTTCCAACAGTCAGCTCTTAGATGACCTGCTTTATTACAATGGAAGCATGGCCTCTGAGTCTCACTCCTACTTACAGCACCTTCCTTTTTGGCTGGTGGAGGGCCCCATGTGTCTCCTGCTTTTCGTTCTCTCCCAGGACTGCCTGGGCTTCTATCACCTTCCCACCTTTTGTCCTTTTCGGATTTGTGAGGGTGACTAGGAAAGGTTTTCCCCTGAGGAACCGACTAATAGATAAGAGCCAACTCATCAGCCAGAATTGTGGCTTGCTGGGCTCAATGAACTCTTTGTTCCTCTACATGTGCCTTTATGGAGAGTGGGAGAGAGTTTTTAAATTTCTTGAGCAAAGTTACCTCTTTGAGATTTTCATAGCTGAGCTGCACTTTAAGAGTCCTCAACCACTGGTCAAAAGCCAGCTGCTTATTTCTCTCAAACTCCAGGTAAGTTTGATCAGCTTGCTTCTTGAGGGTTCTAAACTTTTGGTGATAGGCTTCCAGTACTAATGCATATGCCCCGAGGATAGCATTTTTGGTCAGTTCATAATTTGATGAACTCTCATCTGGCATCAGGGAATAAACCTCATGGGCTTTTCCTGTTAACTTGCTTTGTAGCAGGATAGTACAAGCCTCAGCTGGCCACTTTAACTGCCTTGCACACTTTTCAAAAGATACAAAAAATGATTCCATGTCTCCCTCAATGAATTTTGAAATCAATTGTGAAAATTTTAACAATTCTGCACCCTGCCCTGAATTACGATCCTCCATATTGGCCATGCTTTCACTGGGGTTACTTTGTTTCCCCCTAGTTAACTCAAGCCACCTCAGCTCGCTCTCTTCACATTCCTTCTGGAAGGTTCTCTCTTTCACTCTTTCCTGTCTTTCTTTCTCTCTCTCTTCTCTTGCTTTCTCTCTCTCGTCTCTCTCTTTTTCTTCACGTTCCTTCTGGAAGATTCTTTCTTTCCCTCTCCTGTCTCTCTTTCTCTTTTTCTCTTTCCTCAAATTCAAGTTTCCTCTGTTCTAATTGTATCTTTGCTACCAATACCCTGTCGGAGTCTATTTCTAACCCTGTTTCTGCTTCTTCAGAATCAAGGGAAAATGGCTGGCCACTAGTCTTCGGAGTTCAGACTTTACAGCCTTGGCACGGACAGTGATCCCACACTGCTCAGCCATTTTTCTCAACTCTTCTATAGACAGTGCTTTTAAACTTATCCCTAGTTACTTCACCCTGGCTAGGAAGTTACTGACATCAGTCGCAGACATGTTAGTATTCTAGCACACACAACCACGAGAAAACCTGCATTGAAATCTTTTCTCTTTTTGATTGGGATCAATTTGATTTCCCACTTCCAATTTCTCATTTGTCTGTGGGTCGAATCCGGATGCTAGCCCCCAAATTTCTGTTACGACCAGGTGAGAAGGGGGTCTAGGGGTTCCCTCTCAGCCTTTGCCTGGTTTGACCATAACAGGGTTTAATTTTGAAAACACCATGTTTTTAGCTCCTCCTCAGTGAATCCTTGTTCACTGCTCTCCAATTGTAAGGCAAAGAAATCAACCAGACAGGTTTTCTCAGATTTAAACAAGAAAGGTGTAAGTTTATTAACCTTAAAACTCTAATTCGATTAAAACTACTACGAATATGTGATGTGACCACGCTAGCATGCATACGCAATAAACACACATGCAGACAGAGGCAGAAAAGGAGCAAGAATAAAGGGAAAAAGTTTGATGGAATAGCTGGAAGTCATTTACTGTCCTTTGAGTTCGATGTAGAGTCTTTTATAGCAGTTAAATCTTGTTGTTTCGTTGGGGCCCAGTGCACGCTTTCAAACTTTTTTCAATGTAGGAATCTTCTCTCTTGAAGCTTAAGTGACTTCAGTGGATCTGGAAATTTGTGAGAGAGAGGGCCAGGGAAAGAGACCTTCCTTCTCTGTTGTCTTCAAAGTAGTCTCTGTCCTCAACCTGTCCTGTGAGCACAATTCAAAAACCCTGGACCAGCAGGTTAGTCATGTGACTAGTTGTTTTTGTGGATTCTTTTCATCTTAGCAGGCACCCGCAGTGGGGTGGGGGGGGGGGGGTGCTGGCTGGGAATGGAATGCTGGCTTTTTCCACCTTCAATGAAAGGTGATCAAAATCCATTTAGGTTAATTGGATCAGGGAGCAGTTCCATTGTCTTTTCCTAGGCAACTGTCTCTTAGAATGCAAATGTTTCCAGCCACTGCTGATCTCTTTAAAGAAATCACTTCTTCAGTCCAGCAACAGTTTAAAATTAATGTTTATATGACAAAATTAATATGCCTCATTCGTGGCAGGTGGGGTCTTCATGACAGGTCATATTAGTGAGTCTGCAGTCTATGCCTGCATCAAGTAGGCTGCTGTCACCCTTTAATGCCAAGCCCAAAAACTTATAATATAGTTCCATTATGGCCACCAGTACCCAGCAGGCAAGGATTGTAGGTTTTATTCCAATTGCAGGTTTCCCCAATTTCAGGTCATGTTTGACTGCACCCATGCAGCCATCGGGGCATCTCCAAATGAGGCAGCAGGCTTCATGAACAGGAACTGCTGTCTTAATGTTCAGTGGCTGAATGATCATAAGCAGCACATTATACAGATGCTATACACTGCTTTCCTGACAGCTGATATGATGCCGATATATTGCACTGACCTTCCATCCCCCACTCTTTGACACGGCCCAGCAAGGCTGACTGCTTGGGGACAAGGGTCATTCTCTTTTCCTGGCTCATCACGCCTCTATGAAACACATTCTCGCTGGCTGAAAGAAAACTGAACCCAAACCATGGGACCACTACAGTTATCATTGAGAAGACCATATTAATGCTCAAACACAGCTGTCACTGCCAGGACAACTCTGGGAGCAGCCCACAGGTTCTGTGCAACAGGGACAGTCAATGGAGCCTGCACAGCAAAAAGACCTTTCACCATCTGATGAGGAAGACTTTGATGATAGTGACGATAGAGCAGCAAGCTGCACAGTCACAGCAGCAACCTGCAGCCGGAGCTTTTGGCAACAGTTGAGCAACCAAAGCTTCAGCTAATTTACTCCTTCCTCCCACCCCCACATTAAAACTTCTCAAGGGCGATTAGGGATGGATAATAAATGCTGGCCCTGCCAGCGATGTTCACAAGCCATCAACGGATGAAAAATAAACTCTTTAACGTCATTTCCACAAGTGGAGGTAAGGGAGAATGAGGTGATTGATGACTTGCTGGTGAGTGTTTTTTTTGTCCAGATCAGGGAACAAATGTTAAATTTTAGTTCTGGTAAGTGAAGTAGTAGTCTAAGAAATAGATGCATGGCAAGGCACCTCAGCCCCATTGAATAAACATCCAGTGCCATGTGGAAACTCCAGGATACTTCTTTTGTCCTGGACAATCAACATGTACAGGACGTATCATCAGATAGAGGAGCATGAGCTCTGGTTTTTGGAGCTTGAGCAGCAGCTGGTGTCACTGCAGTGTATCCGCGAGGCTTAGAACTACATGAATATACTTTTCAGGAGGTGGTGACCCTGCAGCTAAAGAGTGTGTTGGCAGGGAATGGATAACTGCCTGACAGACTAGGAGGAACAGGCAGGTAGTGCAGGAGTCCCCGGAGAGCACCTTGCTCTCTAACCGGTATTCAGTTCTGAATACTGGTGAGGACAATGGTTCCTCTGGGGAGTACAGTCAGAGCCATGAGTGGTTCAGCTGTACAGGAGTGGGGAAGAGGAAGGTCAGAAAAGCAATAGTGATAATGATTCAATAGTTAGGGGAACAGACATGCATTCTGCAGCCGCAGGGGAGGCAGTGGCACAGTGGTATTGTCATTGGACTAGTAACCCAGAGACCAAGGGTATTTCTCTGGGGACATGGGTTCAAATCCCACCACAGCAGAAGGTGGAATTTGAATTCAATTAATAAATCTGGAATTAAAATAAACTAGTCCAATGATGGCCATGAAACCATTGTCGATTGTAGTAAAAACCCATCTGGTTCACTAATGTCCTTTAGGGAAGGAAATCTGCCATCCTTACCTGGTATGGCCGACATGTGATTCCAGACCCACGGCAATGTGGTTGACTCTTAATGCCCTAGCAAGCCACTCAGTTGTATATAACCGCTATGAAGTCAATAAAACAGAATGAAACCGGACGGACCACCTGTCATCGCCCTAGGCACCGGAAACGACAATGGCAAACCCAGCCCGGTTGACCCTGAAAAGTCTTTCTTACTAACATCTGGGGGCTTGTGCCAAAGTTGGGAGTGCAGTCCCACAGAGGAGTCAAGCAACAGCCTGACATAGACATACTACAGAATTCATACCTTACAGACAACGTCATCACCATCCCTGGGTATATCCTGTCCCATCGGCAGGACAGACCCAGCAGAGTGGCAGCAAAGTCGTATACAGTCGAGAGGGAGTTGCCCTGGGAGTCCTCGACATCGACTCCGGACCCCATGAAGTCTCTTGGCATCAGGTCAAACATGGGAAAGGAAACCTCCTGCTGATTATCACCTACTGATGAATCAGTACTCCTTCATGTTGATCACTACTTGGAGGAAGCACTGAGGGTGGCAAGGGTGCAGAATGTACTCTGGGTGGGGGACTTCAACGTCCATCACCAAGAGTGGCTCAGTAGCAGCATTACTGGCTGAGTCCTAAAGGACATAGCTGCTTGACTGGGTATGCGGCAGGTGGTGAGGGAAACAACACGAGGGATAAACATACTTGACCTGGTCCTCACCAATCTGCCTGCCGCAGATGCATCTGTCCATGACAGCATTGGTAGGAGTGACCACTGCACAATTCGTCCCACCTTCACATTGAGGATACCCTCCAACGAGTTGTGTGGCACTACCACTGTGCTAAATGGGATAGCTTTTGAAAAGATCTAGCAATGCAAAACTGGGCATCCATAAGGCGCTGTGGGGCATCAGCAGCAGCAGAATTGTACTCAACCACAATCTGTAACTTCATGGCCCAGTATATTCCCCCACTCTACCGTTATCATCAAGCCAGGAGACCAACCCTGGCTCAATGAAGAGTGCAGGAGGGCATGCCAGGAGCAGCACCAGGCATACCTTAAAATGAGGTGTCAACCTGCTGAAGCTACAACACAGGACTACTTGCGTGCCAAACTGTGTAAACAGCATGCGATAGACAGCTAAGTGATCTCATAACCATCAGATCAGATCTAAGCTCTGCAGTCCTGCCACATCCAGCCGTGAATGGTGGCGGACAATTAAACAACTAACTGGAGGAGGTGGCTCCACAAATATCCCCATCCTCAATGATGGGGGAGCCCAGCACATAAGGCTGAAGCATTTGCAACAATCTTCAGCCAGAAGTGCCGAGTGGATGATTCATTTCGGCCCCCTCCTGAGGTCCCCAACATCACAGATGCCAGACTTCAGCCAATTCAATTCAATCCGCGTGATATCAAGAAACGTCTGAAGGCACTGGATACTGCAAAAGCTATGGGACCTGATAATATTCCGGCAATAGTACTGAAGACCTGTGCTCCAGAACTCGCCGGGCCCCTAGCCAAGCTGTTCCAGTACAGCTACAACACTGACATCTACCTGGCAATGTGGAAAATTGCCCAGGTATATCCTGTACACAAAAAGCAGCACAAATCCAACCCGGCCAATTACCGCCCCATCAGTCTACTGTCAATCATCAGTAAAGTGATGGAAGGTGTCATCTCGTGCTATCAAGCGGCACTTGCTTAGCAATAACCTACTCAGTGACGCTCAGTTTGGGTTCTGCCAGGGCCACTCAGCTCCTGACCTCATTACAAACTTGGTTCAAACATGGACAAAAGAGCTGAACTCAAGAGGTGAGGTGAGCTGAGAGTGACTGCCCTTGACATCAAGGCAGCACTTGACAGAGTACTGCATCAAGGAGCCCTAGCAAAACTGAAGTCTATGGGAATCAAGGGGATAACTCGCCGATGGTTGGAGTCATACCTAACGCAAAGGAAGATGGTTGTGGTTGTTGGAGGTCAATCATCTGAGCTCCAGGACATCACTGCAGGAGTTCCTCAGGGTAGTGTCCTAGGCCCAACCATCTTCAGTTGCTTCATCAATGACCTTCCTTCAATCATAAGGTCAGAAGTGGGGATGTTCGCTGATGACTGCACAATGTTCAGCAACATTCATGACTCCTCAGATACTTTAGCAGTCTGTGTAGAAATGCAGCAAGACCTGGACAATATACAGGCTTGGGCTGATAAGTGGCAAGTAACATTCGCGCCAAACAAGTGCCAGGCAATGACCATCTCCAACACGAGAGAATCTAACCATCTCCCCTTGACATTCAACAGCATTACCATCGCTGAATCCCCCACCATCAACATCCTGGGGGTTACCATTGACCAGAAACTGAACTGGAGTAGCCACATAAATACCGTAGCTGCAAGAACAGGTCAGAGACTAGGAATCCTGCGGCAAGTAACTCACCTCCTGACACTACAGAGCCTGTCCACCATCTACAAGGCACAAGTCAGGAGTGTGATGAAATACTCTCCACTTGCCTGGATGGCAGTTCCAAAAACACTCAAGAGGCTCGACACCATCCAGGACAAGCAACCCACTTGATTGGCTCCCATCTACAAACATTCACTCCCTCCACCACCAATGCATAGTGGCAGCAGTGTGTACCATCTATAAGATGCACTGCAGTAATGCACCATGACTCCTTAGACAGCACCTTCCAAACCCGTGACCTCTACCAACTAGAAGAACAAGGGCAGCAAATGAATGGGATCACCACCACCTGCAAGTTCCCCTCCAAGTCACACACCATCCTGACTTGGAACTATACTACCGTTCCTTCACTGTCGCTGGGTCAAAATCCTGGAACTCCCTTTCTAACAGCACTGTGGGTGTACCTACCTCACATGGACTGCGGTGGTTCTAGAAGGCAGCTCACCACCACCTTCTCAAGAGCAATTAGGGATGGGCAATAAATGCTGGCCTAGCCAGCAACGCCCTCATCCCATGAATGAATAAAAGAAAAAAAAAGATGTGATTCCAGAATGATATGTTGCCTCCCTGGTTAATTATGTCACTGAGCAGTTGCAGAATATTCTGAAGGGGAAGGGTGAACGGACAGAGGTCCATTTCGGTACCAATGACATAGGTAGAAAGAAGAATGAGGTCCTACAGGCATGTTTTAGGGATCTAAGAAAGCAATTAATAAGCAGGATCTCAAAGGTAGTAATTTCTGGATTAATCCTGGTGTCACATGTTGGTGAGTACAGAAATAGAAGGATAGTGCAAATAAATACATGGCAATGGTGCAGGAGGGAAGGCTTTAGATTCCTGAGGCATTAAGACCGATTCTGGGAAAGGTGGAACCTGTACAAGCCAGATGGCCTGTACCTCAGCAGGGCTGGGACCAATCCTGTCACAAGGAGGTTTGCTAGTGCTGTTGAGCAAGGTTTAAACTAGCTTGGCAGTGGGATGGGAACATTAGAATTGATTCAGAAGGTAGAGAAGCAAAGCTGGAAATGGAAGGCAGAAAATTAGCAAGCGAATGTGGAAAGCAGAGGAAAGAGCGGCTCCAATATAGACAACAAAGAAGTTTGGCAATGCTTAATGGTATATACTTCAATGCAAGAAGTCTAACAAACAAGGCAGATTAGCTGAGGGCATAGATAGACACTTGTTATTATGTTCTGACTGAAACATGGCTTAAAAGGCAGCAATGGCAGCTCAACATTCCAGGTTACAGGCTTTTCAGATGGGATAAAGAAGGGGATTAAAAAGGACAGTCACAGTATTGGTTAAAGAAACAATTACAGCTGTGAGAAGGGATGATATGCTAGAAGGATCATCAACTGAGGCCATAATGATGGAATTGAAAACTAAAAAAGGCATAATCACATAGCTGGGAGTGTATTATAGACCCCCAAACAGTCACAGGGAGATGGAAGAGTAAACATGTAGGCGGCACAGTGGCGCAGTGGTTAGCACCGCAGCCTCACAGCTCCAGCGACCTGGGTTCAATTCTGGGTACTGCCTGTGTGGAGTTTGCAAGTTCTCCCTGTGTCTGCGTGGGTTTCCTCCGGGTGCTTCGGTTTCCTCCCACAACCAAAAGACTTGCAGGTTGATAGGTAAATTGGCCATTATAAATTGTCCCTAGTATAGGTAGGTGGTAGGGGAATATAGGGACAGGTGAGGATGTGGTAGGAACATGGGATTAGTGTAGGATTAGTATAAAATTGGTGGTTAATGGTCGGCACAGACTCGGTGGGCCGAAGGGCCTGTTTCAGTGCTGTATCTCTAAATCTAAAATCTAAAATCTAAATCTCTGAGAAGTACAAAAATAATAGCATAGTAATAGTAGGGGATTTCAACTACCCCAATATTAACTGGGATAAAATCAGTATAAAAGGTATAAAGAGAACTTTTTTAGCCAGTACGTAGCAAGCCCTATAATAGCAGTTCGAGTCTTTGTTTTAGGGAATGAAACTGGGCAGGTGGAAGGGGTATCAGCAGCAGAGCATTTGAGGTTAGTGATCATAATTCTGTTACATTTAGTGTAGTTATGGAAAAGGACAAAAGATAGAACAGGTGTAAAAGTTCTCAATTGTGGAAAGGTCAATTTTACTGAGCCTTAGATGTGATTTAGCAAAAGTGAACTGGAAACAGCTGCTTGAAAGTAAATCAGTATCAGAGCAGTGGGAAGCTTTCAAGGAGGAGATGGTGAGAGTTCAGAACAAATATGTACACACAAAGAAAAAGGGTGGGACTCCCAAATCTAGAGCCCCTGGATGTCAAGGCATATACAAGCTATGGTAAAACAAAAATGGGAAGCATATACCAGATACCTAGAGTTCAAAACTGCAGAAAGCCTACAAGAGCATAGAAAGTGCAGGGGTGTAATTAAGAAGGAAATTAGGAAAGCAGAGAGAGGACATGAAACATTATTGGCAAGTAAAGTCAAGGAAAACCCAAAGTTGTTTAATAAATACATAAAGAGCAACAAGATAACTAAGGAATGAGTATAGCCTATTAAAGACCAAAACCTGTGCGTGGAGGTGGAAGATGTGGGCTTGCTGCTTAATGAATAATTTGCATCTGTCTTCACCAAAGGGCGGCAGGTGGGGGGTGATGCAGTCATTGTAATTAAGGAGGTGGAGTATACAATATTGGATGATATAAACATAGTCAAAGAATGAATATTAAGGGGTTTAGCAACTTTGAAAGTAAATAAATCACCAGTTCTGGATGAAATGTATCACAGGCTGTTAAGAGAAGCAAGGGAGGAAATAGTGGAAATTCTGACCGTTATTTTCCAATCCTTTCTGGCTACAAGTGTGGTGCCAGAGGACCATCATTTAAAAAAAGAGAGAAAAGAATAGACCAAGTAATTACAGGCCAGTCAGCCTAATCTGGACAGTGGACAAATTACTGGAAAAAATTCTGAGGAACAGTATTAATCATCATTTAGAAAGCATAGATTAAGCAATGGCAGTCAGCATGGATTTGTTAAGGGAAGGTCATATCTGACGAAAGTAACTGAATTTTTTGAGGAGGTAACAAGGAGAGTCGATGATGGTAGCGCATTTGATGTAGCCTACATGGATTTTAGCAAGGCATTTGACAAGATCTCACATGGCAGACTGGTCAGAAAAGTAAAAGCCTATGGGATCCAAGGGAAAAAAGCAAGTTGGATTCAAAATTGGCTCAGTGACAGGAAGCAAAGCATAATGGCCTATGGGTGTTTTTGTGATTGGAAGGCTGTTTCCAGTGGAGTTCCACAGGGCTCGGTACTATGTCCCCTGCTTTTCATGGTATTTATCAATGATTTAGACTCAAATATAGAGGGCATGATTAAGAAGTTTGGAGATGACACCAAAATTGGCCATATGTTTGATAGTGAGGAAGAAAGCTGCCGACTGCAGGAAGATATCAATGGACTGGTCGGATGGGCATAAAAGCAGGAAATGGAATTCATTCCGTATGAGGTAATGCATATGGGGAGAGCAAATAAGGCAAGAGAATATGCAATAAATGATAGGATACTGAGAGGGTAGAGGAACAGATGGACCTTGGAGTGCATGTCCAAAAAATGTTTTAAAATATTTCAGAAATCAATTTATTACAAAAAGCTTTGGTACCCCAGGTAGATAAGATGGTTAAGAAGGCATATGGGACACTTTCCTTTATTAGTCGAGGTATAGAATATAAGAGCAGGGAGATTATGCTGAACTGTATAAAACACGAGTCAGGCTACAGCTAGAGTACTGCGTACAGTTTTGGTCGCCACAACACAAGAAGGATGTAATCAGACTGGAGGTGGAGATGATTTACAAGGATATTGCAAGGACTGGAGAATTCTAGCTATCAGGAAACATTGGATAGGCTGGGTTGGTTTTCTTTGGAACAGGGGAGGCTGAAGGGGGATTTAATTGATGTGTATAAAATTATGAGGGGCCTAGATAGAGTGGATAGGTAGGACCTATTTCCCTTAGCAGAGAGGTCAATAACCAGGAGGCTTGGATTAAAGTAATTGGCAGAAAGATTAGAGGGGTGTTGAGGAGAAATGTTTTCACCCAGAAAATGGGGGTCTGGAACTCACTGCCTGAAAGGGTGGTAGAAGCAAAAACCCTTGTTGCATTTTAAAAGTAAGTACTTGGATATGCATTTGAAATGCTGTAAGCTACAAAGCTACAGACCAAGAGCTGGAAAGTGGGATTAGGTTGGATAGCTCTTTTTCACCTTGTTCAGACACAATGGGCCAAATGGCCTTCCTTTGTGTCATAAAGTTCTATGATTCTATGATTTTAAGTTCTTTCACCCTCCAATAAAGTACTTCCAACCTCTCACCAATTTTAATATACATGACATTGCAGGCTCAGTCGCCATTGCAGAACCACATTACAAACTGATTTGTAACAAACTGATGTATTAATGGCTGGCACATCTGCCATCAAACAGTATTTTCAACTGCGGGGAAGCCCAGAGTGCTTTTCTTAAGTTGTTCTATGGCTAATCTTGTGCTCCAATAAGCTGTTCTCCTAATGGCAGAAGGCTGCTCATGCTTAGATGAGGGTCCCTGAGGTACTTGTGGTCAGTGACCTGTTGCTGCCCGGCTGCAGTCTGCTCTCTGAGCAGTCTGGTCTTCTAGCATACTGGTGGGTACAGGTTGAGGGGGTGGCAAATGGTAAATGTGCAATCATCCTGAGACAGTGCAACACGTTTCACTTCCGTGGATCTGTGGCCCATCACTCCCACTGAGCATAGGAATGTGAAAGGAGTTAGCAGGGGAGTGAAATGTTTTCCAGGTAAAAGCAGATTGCTTGCTATTTGTGCCTGGTGCGAAGGCAGAAGCAGCAGGTGTATGTGTAATTAGAAAGAGGAGAGATGGTGCAGCATCCTGTTGTGATTGGAGGAGAAGCATGTGAAGTGTGGGAGGGAAGTGTTGGAGTGGGGGTTGGAGTGGGGGTGGCGGTGAGAAAAGTTCTGTGGCTAGGTCTAATGCAGAGAAATAGAGACAAGATGATATCATTTTCACCTTTGCTGTCCGGATATGGTACTTGCGGCAATGAATTCATGTCCTGATGGGCGTTGCCATTCCCAGCTACCTCTTACCAGGCCTGCTGCAGAGTCTGTCTCACAACCCTCCTCTGTCTGAGGGAAAAGCAAACCTACCTGCATACTCTCACCTGCTCAACAAGGACCTGCACCACTGAGTCGCTAAATCCAGATGCTCTTACCTGAAACATGCTGCAGCCTAAATCTCCCAATAGCAGCAAACCTTCCAGAGAGTGAAAGGACACCACACTTTAAAAGATGCTTTCACTGTTTAAATGGGCACTGGGCCAGTAAAGTCCAGCCCACCTATTGGATAGGCTGCTCATCACCACTAGAAACGTTTCAGCGGCCTATCAATGACATTTAAATATGGCCCAACCATCGAAATGGTTGGGCTTTTCGGTGATGTCATCAATTGGGTGGCCGACTCACTTCATTCACCACCTGCCCAAAAGCTGCCCACAATCAAATTCGACCCTTTAAATTTTGAAATACATTGGCACAGAGACAGAAGGAGATCAGGATATAGAAATATATCAACACAGAGACAGAAGGAGATCAAAATACTAAAATACATTACCCAGAGACAGAGGGAGATCAAGATCCAGAAATACATGAGCACGGAGTTTGGAGCAGTATCAAAGAGAGAATGCAAACCACTCTGACAACTACTCATACTTTCCAATGGCAAAAGCATGATCACATTTTAACAGCTTATTGCTGCACTATGGTCCATTACATTTACCAAGCAACATGCAAGGTTCAAGGCACCTGCAAGCTGTATATTCACATAAGGCACTTGGATGTCACCCTCTCTTCAACATACATCTCTTTTTCATTTGCTTCCATAAGAACACCCACGACTAACAGGAGGCAGCACATGCAAATAGGAGGGAGGGGCCATCTAAGCCAATTCCCATGACTCCTTATGAGGAAAGGGCACTGAAGAACCTGGGTATCAAGCCAATCAAGGGAGGAGGAGGAGGGAGAGGGGAAGATCTCCCCTTGTTCACAGCTAGAAATATCTCTTATTTCTCATTTTTTAATCTCATCATTCACCGCTCACATAGGAATAACCTTTTGGCAATGAAACATAACAGGGTGGCACACTCTAATATTCTGACTCAATTTAGCATTAATCACAGCCTGAACCATCAGTGGATAGATGCCTAGGAAATGTTACGAATATCCCTGATGCCACTAGAATGATCCCAAAGTAAATAAATTAAGTGTGGTGGCTACCTTAAAAGTCATTGGCAGTGCAATGGGTATGACATAAATTCCAACAAACCATTTATACTCAATGACTAAAATATATTTAATAACAAAAAACACCTCTGGATCTTAAATAACTTTATCAAAGGTAATTTCAATTTCTTAAGTAACTTTTCCAATATAGTAAATCTGTGATTTACAACGGAATTCAGTCATATCTAGCTTTGCATTATCAAAGGCGATCAGGAATTGAGTCTGGAGTCCTGATGGAAATAAACTTATTAGCATGGAAAAATAATTAGCAGGTTACTTCATAAAAGCAGGAACTTCAGCCTTGACATAATTTGTAGTAATATGAGGATAAAATTCCTGCAAGCACTAAATTTTTATGAAAGAAATAGCCACGAGTTAAAACTGATTGAGTGCAAATAGAATTATACTATTTTTCCATTGATAAAATATACAAACAGAACTTCTTCAAAACTGGCATTCCTAATCCTGCCTTTGTAGTATATGTGGTAAAGTCTTTGTTCCCTAAGTTTTCCTATTGTACAAAATTGAATTAACAAAACTAGCCATGTCAGCCTGTACAGGTTTGACTTTACTAAGGCTTTAACAAGCATACGTTGGCTTTTTTCAGAACATTTTGTTACTTAAAAAAAAGAAAGATTTGCATTTATATAGCGCTTTTCATGACCACTGGATGTCTCAAAGCACTTTACAGCCAATTAAGTACTTTTGAAGTGTAATCACTGTTGTTAATTCAGTTTTGTACAGTAGGAAAACTTAGGGCAACATAAAATGAGATACAAACTGTCAATGTAATGGTGGAAGGGGTCGGGGAGGATGCCCAATTCAGACTGGAACAATGACTTTACCACATATACTACAAAGGCAGGACTAGAAATGCCAGCTTTGAAGAAGTTCTGTTTGTATATTTTATCAATGGATAAATAGTATAATTCTATTTGCATTCAATCAGTTTTAACTCGTGCCTATTTTTTTAATAAAAAGTTACTGCTTGCAGGAATTTTATCCTCATATTACTACAAATTATGTTGAGGCTGAAGTTCCTGCTTTTATCAATCAATTCATGAGCACTGATCTATGAAGTAACCTGCTAATTATTTTTCCATGCTAATGTTCCAAGTGCCACAGCTACTCCTTTCCTCTGATTTAGTTAAATTCAGTAGTTACCCCCATTCTATGTCATTCAATCTTGAGAACCAAACTTCTGTGTGGCACTGTGTCAAAAGCTGAAATTTAAATATGTAACTTTCACTTAGTTCCCCTTGTCCAGGTCCCTTATCTCTTGAAAGAAACAGACAATTGATTTTGTTCACACATGATCTCCCTTCCATCAGGAGAGCTGCCAAGCAATCAGAACCTCCTACATTCTTTGTGCTCAGGAAAATTTATAGCTTACATGTATAATGTTTTTCATCCTCAGGCTACAGCCCAGCATTCTATTACAATGTATCAGCCGGAACTGACCTTGTGAAGTCTTCATCTCCCATCACATGCCGAGGGACTGGAGAGTATCGCCCTGAAGTGATTGCCGGCAGCGGATAGGTGGGTTTATTCTCAACTCCACCCATGTAACCCATACCAGAGTTCACATGATTATCAGTCAGGGCAGAAAATGCTGCATCAGAATCATAAATGTAATGAGTTAGTGAGGAGCAACTGCTCAAATCCAAATGTTACATGTTAGCCAGAATAAATGCCCAGTACTATAGTATATTGGAACATTAAAATGTGTCTTGAGAACTGGGAAATGGCCTTACCCCTGTGATCGCCAGACATAAATTTACTGTTGTCTTGCAGAGGACCAACATTTCCTCCCATGAAAACAGCGAAAATTACCCAGGTTCCAGACTGACCATAGTGAAGGCGACAGGCTGTGGACTACGTCAGGCCAAAGAGTGGGTTAGCTCACAATGTGGTCCAAGCCAGGGAGTAAATCAGGCAGAAGTATATCAGATGTAGAGCACATCAGAATGAGAAGTGTGTGAGGTTGGGGAATGCATCAGACTGTGATGTGTATCTGGAATGTGTGAGATCAAGGAGTACAACATGCTGTGAATGGGGCCAAGCTGCAGAAAATGTCTAGGTGGGTAATGGACAAGGTTGTGGAAAGTTGCATGGTACTAACAGGGCTGATACACGCAATGGTCCAGATGTTAATTTCAGACTAGTTTTGGGTGGGTGAGCAGCAATGTGACTTAGATACTCACTTCTACTCTAGAAATGAGGCTCAGGGTATTCTAACACCTGGGCCTCATTTAATTCCCACTGGGCGACTTCCCACCAATGATGGAAAATTGTGCGGCCCGGAGGCTGCATGCCAAGATCAGATAAGTGGCAGGATTGGCTGTTCGGGCCGTTAGCCATTGAGTGGGAACTCAGTTTCATTTATCCTTTCCATAACATGGGGTGAGGCAGGTAACTCTAGTGCCCATAACATGCAACAGCTGAGACTAGCTAACTGAGCACATACTTCCAATCAAACTTGGAATTTTCTAGGTCTGTATGGCGCAGTTTCAAAATGGGCATAAAAGTCACTGAGTCATTACTCACACAATGCCCCACCAAAGCCTATCTTGCACAAGTTTTCATCCCTTGTAGTAATTGTCAGTGAGTGAGGTAATGCTGTACACTCGACATCCACACTGTAGATACTTACTGCTTGCGTAGTCAGGAGGCGCATATACATCATTGAGGTGACTGCCACCAGGTTTAGCAACTTTCAAATAAACCATATCTGAGGTATTCTTGAGAGCAGCCACAGCTTCTTCGTGTCGTACCTCCTGCAGGCTGATGTTATTGACCTGTCCAGCACAAAGAACGAGCTTTCACATTTACTCCATCCATGCAAGTGCCTCCACAGTGTTATAATTCATGCATTCTCATTTGAACTCATTGAATCATGCAGCACAGGAGAAGGCCATTTAGTCCATCATGCCTGTGCAGGCTATTTGAAAGAGCTTTTTAATCAATCCTGTTCCCCTGTTCTTTCCACATACCTCAACAAATTTTTACATTTCAAATATTTATCGAAATCCCTTTTGAAGATTGTTATTGAATCTGTTTCCACCACCCTTTCAGGCCGTGCATTCCAGAACATAACAATTTGCTACATAAAAAAAAATCCTCATCTCCCTTCTGGTTCTTTTGCCAACTGCCTTAAATCTGTGTCTTCTGGTTACCGATTCTCCTGCCAATGGAAACAGTTTCTGCCTATGTACTCTTTAAAACCCCATAGAATTTTGAACAGCTTTAAAGAGAACAATCCCAGCTTCTCCAGTTTCTCTACATAATTGAAGTTCCTCATCCCCAGTATCATTGTAATAAATCTCTTCTGCACCCTCTCCAAAGCCTCGACATTCTTCCTAAAGTGTGGTGCCCAGAATTGGGCACAATGCTCCAGCTGAGGCCTAACCAGTAAATAATAAAAATTTAGCATAACTCTCTTGCTTTAAGGACTGGATTTTATCAGCCCTCTATAGATGGGCTGGGAAGTGAGGCTGGCTGTAAAATGGCAAGGGAAGGCAGGGGCTGGAGTACCTGTAACTTTCCTACCACCATGGCATTTCACCAGCGGCGGGGCAGGTGGAGGACGCCCTTCTCACCCAGAGCCTAACTGTGCTACTTAAATAGCCAATAATGCCAATGAAGGGCTTCTTCCCGCCGCCGCTGGGATTTTACCAGCAGCGGGTGGGCCCTCTGCCATGTGGGGAGACTACCTGGTGAACCCTGGCAGCCACCCTGTGGGCTCGGATGCCGGGGGAGTGGGGGAGGGTCCCTCCTAATCATACACTCAGTGGCTCCCTGAAGGGGTTTATGGCGGCAATGGACCCCCCCCCCCCCCAAAGGCAACAACCCCCTGCCCTCACCAACCCCACACCTAACCAGAGTCACTCACCTTGTTGCGAGGACAGCATTCATCACTGTATCCTCTCAGTTAGGTGCAGTCCCAGCAGTGGCCACTGCTCCCAATGGCACTGCTGAGACTGAAGAGCTGCCAGCCCTCCAATTGGCCGGCAGCTCTTAGAGGCGGGCTCTCATGCCTCAAAAGGATGGGAGCCCCGCCAACAATTAATTAGTCGCCAGATGGGCCCTAATGTGGCTGGGGGTCCTGGAAACGGCTGAGGCGGTGTTGGCACTGGCTTTTGAGCCTGTTGTCCAAACAAAATTCAGCCCTATGCCTCTATTTATTAAGCCAAGGATATTTTCTTTAGTCTTATCAACTGGTCCTGCTACCTTCAAAGATTGCGTATGTAAACCCCCAGGGCTCACTGTAGCTGCAACCCAATTAAAATTGTATCATTTAGTACCAGTGGTCAGCAACGTGTCTGTACTCGGATACCAGTGCCTGTGATAAAAAAAATTTTGAGGTTCGGGATTTCCATCCAGCCCACCAATCCTCCAATGGACAGCGGGCTCGGCTTTGATTGACAGGTCTCCTATTAAAGTGTCTGTCAAGCGGAGATGGGACCTAAGTCTGACGGGCCGTGGCTGCCTGTTTGTGATTGGTCACTGTCTGTGACTGACACATGCAGAGATCATCCTCCGCCATTTCCGCCACCTCCAGCGTGATGCCACCACCAAACGCATCTTCTCCTCCCCTCCCCTGTCAGCATTCTGAATGGATAGTTCTCTCCGCGACTCCCTGGTCCACTCCTCCATTACTCCCAACACCTCGTCCCCTTCCCACAGCACCTTCCCATGCAATCGCAGGAGGAGTAATACCTTCCTTTTACCACCTCTCTCGTCACTATCCAAGACCCCCAACACTCCTTTCAGGTGAAGCAGCGATTTACTTGTACTTCTTTCAATTTAGTATACTGTATTCACTGCTCACAATGCAGTCTCCTCTACATTGGGGAGACCAAATGCAGATTGGGTGATCGCTTTGCGAAACATTTCTGTTCAGTCTGAAAGCATGACCCCGAGCTTCTGGTTGCTTGCCTTTTCAACACTGTTCCCTGCTCTCGTGCCAACATTTCTGTCTTTGGCCTGCTCCAGTGAACATCAACGCAAGCTCGAGGAGCTAATCTTTCGATTAGGCACTCTACAGCCTTGCTGACTGAACATTGAGTTCAATAACTTCAGAGCATGACTGATCTTTTTTTAAATATTTTATTTTTTAACCATGTTCCTGCTTTTCATGTAGTCAGAGATGCTCATTATTCCACTATTAACACTCTCTCTGGACGAATGCTTTGTCTTTCACCACACGCATTAACAAACTCTTTGCCTTTGTCCCAGGACTGCTTTTTTATTTAATCACCCTCTGCCCTATCAAACACCTTCCCCTTTGTCTCTCCCCGACCCCCCTCCCCTTCACTTGCTTAAAATCTAATTCTTTTCTAACCTTTGCCAGTTCTGATGAAAGGTCACAGACCTGAAAAGTTAACTTTGCTTCTCTCTCCACAGATGCCGTCAGATCTGCTGAGTATTTCAAGCACTTTTTGTTTTTATATCAACCGCACTACCCTCATCAACCCTCTCAGTTGCTTCATCCAGCTCGTTGGTTAAATGTATATTGAAATGCTGGTCATTACTCAGCATTTTAGTTGATGTGCAACTTACTATAAAAATACATTTTGTTTCACATTCAACAACAACAAGGTGACTAAACATATTAAATTGTATAAATATAAATCAGTGCTTACAGCAAGTAGCCGATCCCCTGTCTGCAGTCTACCATCTTTCTGGGCTGCTCCTCCTTCAATGATTTTGGTAATATAGATACTGTTATCTCCAGGAATGTGCTGATTCCCAATTCCTCCAGCAATACTGAACCCCAGACCTAAGAGACAAGTGTATGAAAAACAATGTAATTTACTTTGTGATACAGCAATTCTAAAGAAGGGGTTGTGCAAGCCGCAGGATGTGATGAACAGGAAGGTGCCAGTTTATAAGGGCTTGAAACATTAAAGAACAAGTCAGACTTATGGATTTGATCGGCCTTCGAAAGAAACAAGGCTGCAATGGAATGTCTTAATATTGCAGTTCACAAAATGTTCACCCAGGCTGTTACAATCAATGATATTCGGAGCCACACATATAACTGTGAGTACAAGCACATTTATAAAGTGGTTGCATGAGAGTTCAGAGTCAGGAATCCATTTGTCACATTGGCCAACAAGCACGACTATGCCTTGGCCATTTTTAGCTGCAAACGTTGTCTACATTGGGTGGCTAAATACATAGGATGGCTTGTTGGCTAGAAAGAAATTTGCACTCATCTTGCCTCTTCAAACATCCAATAACTCAGAGGACTGAACCTGCTCCGAAGCTTTCAAAACGTGTACATTTTCTATGAGATAACAGCTGCAAATAGTGGAAAGTCGAATATTCTAACACATTATGAGTGATTTCAAACTGTAGTGCCTCAATACTTTGTAGTTTATACAGATTCAAGTAACAATAGTTTAAATACTTCAGAATCATAGCACTAAGGAGATACCTGTGGAAAGCTATTGCCAGAGATGGAGTGGGGGGGGGGAGATTTTTGATTTGGGTGGGCAGTGGATGGGACAATTGTACCACCTGCCTGATGTCGCCAGCAGAAAATCCGACCGATTTTGCTGATGAGCCTCAAAGTATTAAAAATTGGCGAGCTGCCATAACTGCATGAGTATGGACAAGAAGCTCCTGAATCGGAATGGGCAGGTTGTGGTAAAATTGACAGCTCCTCCATGGAGACGAGCGAGAGAAAACACCTTGCAGATGATAGATTAGTAGCTGCGGAGGGACTAACAGTGGGCAGAACGATTCATGCTTCGCCTGGTCCCACAGAAATCATTATTTAAAACTTACCATGAATGTTTTCCAAGCGGTCCCTTTGAGGAGTGCTGGCGTCGCCAGACTGCTCAGTTCTACTGTGCAAGAGTTGAAGACCAAAATTGCATTGGGGTCCGAAACACATAGTCAGATCCTGATTTAAGTACATCAATGAAGCTCCTATCTTCTTCAGGCAGGGGTAATGACTGCCTAAATAGAGCCCCACTTGGAAACTGCATTAGCAGGGCCTTCGGCGGCAGGTCAACGGTAATTTTTTTAAACATTGCAACCCGTTACTTCCCTGTTCACTCTGAAAAACAGAGTGAGACAAAAATCACCCTTTGTGAGTAAGAAGTCCATTCTCTTCAGAGGCCCATCTTATCTCCGGCAAGGAGCTTCCAAAGATATCTATTAAAACCTACATAGACCCTCACAATTACCTGGATTATGCTTCTAACTCCCTGGTTCCTTTCAAGACCCTTTTATATTTTTCTCCATTATTGGAACAGTGGAATCTGGAGGTTACAAATGCATGGATGAAGGCTTCTGCAGCAGATGAGCTAAGGCGTAGGTGGGGAAGAGTGAACAAAATTACGGTAAAAGTAGGCAGTGTATCATGGAGAGGATTATGGGGTTGTGAATTCTGGTCCAGGATTGAATAGGAATGCTAAGGTTGCAAACAGTCAGGTTCAGCTTAAGACAGTGGCCCAGGAGAGGGACATAATCAGTGGCAAGGAAATAGAGTTTATGGCAACTATTATCAATGTCTAACCAGAGGAAATTGTGGTTGATCTAAGACTGGATGTTGGTTAAGCAGTCTGACAACACAGAGCTTGTGGAAGGGTCGATAGGTAGTGGAAAGGCAGTTCAGGGTATTGCCAGCTTACATACGGTAGCTGACCCCATGTCTGCAGATCATATCATCAAGGGGCAGAATGTAGATGAGGAAGGAGGTAGCTAAGGATATATCCTTGGGGATTCCGAAGATAACATTGTAGGGGCTTGAGGAGAAGCCATTGCTGGATATACTATCGCTATAAGATGGATAAGAAGGAACCAAGCAAGGGTAGCCCCACTGAGCTGGACAATGGAGGAGATTTCTGTGGTCAATCATGTTAAAGGCTGCAGAGAGGTTGAGGATAGGAGCGATAATGCATCACAGTCACAGTGACAAAGGATGTCATTTGAGACTTTGGTTAGGGCTGTTTTGGTGTTGTAGCAGGGCAGAAACCTGACTGGAGAGATTCAACTAAGGAATTGCTGGAAAGATGGGAACGATTTGGAGGTGACAACATATTCAAGAACTTTGGAGAGGAAACCGAGATTTGAGATAAGGTGGTAGTTTGCAAGGACATATGGACCAAGGGCTGTTCTTTTGTGGAAGGGTGAATACAGCAGTCTTGAAAGGGAGGAGTACAGTACCTGAGGCTGGGGAATAACGTACAACATCAGTTAGCATGGGGGACAAGACGTGCAGCTGGGTAGTCACCAGTTGAGCGGGAATGAGGTGAACGGAAGAGGAGGTGGGTTTCATGTTCAAAGGGCTCAGAGAGGACATGAGGGGAGATGAAAGAGGAACTTGAGAGAGGTGGGTTCAGGGCCAGACTGAGAGGAGCCTGGGGGAGGTTTATCTTGGTGAGAAAGGGTATCAGAAGTAATCTCAATCCTAGTGACGATAAAGTACATGTTGGGGAAGATCCCTCAGTTCACTTCATCCTACTCTTTCAGAATACTGCTATCTTTTAATACAGTATGCAGTTGTATCATAAATAAGTAAAACGTCCCAGCTTCAACCACTCTGCCTGGCAGTCCATTCCGGTTAATTACCCTTTCGTGCAAATAAATATTTCCTGAATTCAGTTCAAAAGTTGTCTTCTATAACCCTGAACCTGTGTTCTCTTGTCCTACTGCTGTAGCATAGCTGATAGAAATTGTTTTGGGTTTACCTTCTCTATTCTGTCAAGTGTCTTATTAAGCTCCAAAAGATTTCATCTGAGGTACCTATTTTTAAGTCTGAAGAGCCATTGTGTATCAAATTTCTCATTTCATTGATATTCTTCTAACCAGAAATTAGCCTTATTCCTCTCCTCTGTACTGCCTCTAGGGCCTTGACAGTTCCCTTATATCACAACCATCAGAATGTACACATTATTCCAGGTACAACCTGACCAGAGAACTGAAGAGTTAGGGTTTTCAACTCAACTAATTTGGCAATATGACCCAGCATCTATTTAAAAATAAACATTTTTGCTTAACACTATTTAAGCATGGTACTAGACGAACCAACTAATGTATGAATTAGGAGCAAGAGTAGGCCACTCGGCCCCTTGAGCCTGCACCACCATTCAACAAGATCATGGCTCATCTGATTGCAACCTCAACTCCACATTTCCACCTACTCCTGATAACCTTTTACCCCCTTGCTTATCAAGAATCTATCTACCTCTGCCTTAAAAATATTCAAAGAGTCTGCTTCCACTGCCTTTTGAGTTCCAAAGACTCACAAGCCTCTGAGAGAAAGAATTTCTCATCTTTGTCTTAAATAGTCACCCTTTATTTTTATTTATTTTAATACTCCTAGGTCTCTTTCAACTTCTTCTTTGCAAGATAATTTATAGAGTAAGCATATTTCCAATTGTTACTTTCAATATTATGGCACCTCGTACTTTTCCATAATGAATTTCATTTATCACTGATCAGCCCAGGATCGCATCCTGTCTAGCCCTCTTGTCAGAAACTGTCCTTTTTGCTTGGTGTCATCGGTGAATTTCACATCATTTTACTGTTATGGTCAAGTGAGGAGGGGTCAATGGGCTTCCCTCTTTTCCCTCTCCTTGTTTGACCACAACAGGTATAATTCTTTCTTAAAGTGGATGTACTGGCCAATTCAGTAGGTGTTTGATTACTTACTTGCTACGATCATAACAAGAACCAATCGGACAGGTTTTAATAAGTTAACAAAGAAAGAGGTGAACATTATTGTACCTAAACCAAATTAACAAAATAATAAACAACGTGCCAACTTTCACTCACACCACACAAACTAGAGGTTTACACACACACAAATAGGTTACAGAGTGGAGAAAGGTGGATTGGTTGAGTTAGAGTCCATAGATAAAAAGGGGTTCGGTAATTCAGCTGGCTTATAGCTGAATTCAGTGGTCCTGAGACTTTTAGTTTGAAGAGGTAGATGACTGGTTCGGTTGGTCTCTTGGAGACAGCAATGCGGATGATTTCCTCCAACAGGGTTTCTGATTGTAGCCAGAGTATGCAAAGGTGGTCAGTCAACAAGCAGGATTTGAATGCTTTCAAGCTGGAATGGAGAGAGAGAAAGAGAGAGATAGACCCCCACTCGGGTCTGCTCATGTCAGAGTCCAGTTGCTTCTCCTCTGCTGCTGAGAAAACATCAGCTTAAAACCACAGATGGGGAGTGGCTTGTCACATAACAGTCACTCAGTGATTTAAACATAGCAGTTAGCAGTATTTCTTCTTCTTGCTAAAAGAAAGAGAACAAACAGTTTCCTTAAACTAAAAGAAAAACAAAATACTGTGGATGCTAGAAATCTGAAATAAAAACAAGAAACGCTGGAAATACTGAGCAGGTCTGGCAGCATCTGTGGAGAGAGAAGTAGAGTTAACGTTTCAGGTCAGCGACCCTTCTTCAGAACTGTTCTGAAGAAGGGTCACTGACCTGAAATGTTAACTCTGCTTCTCTCTCCACAGAGGCTGCCAGACCTGCTGAGTATTTCCAGCATTTCTTGTTTTTAGTTCCCTTAAACTTCCTGGGTCCTGGTTCTTGCTGGGGAATTAGCAGACATTTCATCTCCCTCCTCATAGTTCTTGCATGTAAGATACAATGTTACAAATTAGGTGACCATCCTAAGCTGCTAGCAAAGTCATCCTTTTTTTAAAAATGTATTTTAAAAAAAATATAAATTCAGGTCTCCAGTCAGTGGATTAAAGAAAATTATCATTCAACAAAACACATTGGCATAACACCTCCCCAAAATGAAATGTGACGACAGGAACATTTCATTATGAGGTCACAAATTAAAAGAAACCATACACACACACTCATCAGTTTCACTGTCATAGCCATACTCTGGTTCAGTTTTTTAAAATCCAGGATTGCGCACGAGCACAACTGGGGAACTTCAACTGCTCCGACTGGGCTCAATCAGCTTGTGCTCCAGCATACACTGAATTTCCTCATGTGTTTCTACAATATCTTCCTTTTCCAGTTTCTCTTTATCAGTGAACTCAACCCTGGATTCAAAGTTATTCATAATATCCAGTGCTTTTTGTACATGGTTTTTCCTGTGCTTCACCAGGCCAACAGCTTGCTTTGCAGAGAATTTTGCAAACCAATTGTTACCTAATAAAACGGTGACTTCATTTCTGTTAATTAGCTGTCCTGGCATAAATGCAAGTGGGCAACATAACATCATTAGACACTTTGTCAGGCAAAGTTTTAAGCCCGCTTTGAAGTGCTTCATAGTCATTTTGCACTTTATCCCAGTGTTGGATTTTTTCCCTTGCAGCTTGAGACCCCCTGTCAATTTCATTCAATTCTCTTCCTGTTGTTCCAGCTCATCCAGCCTGGCCCACAACTCCTCCTCAGTTAGGATACTTGACCTGCAGTCACCACCACCATCACCACCCTCCAAATCTGTCACAAAAACCTTTTTGGGTTTAGGGTGTTCCTTTGGCTTATGAGCTTTTCTGTGTCTCCCTTCAGAATTTAAATCTTTAATTTCTAGGTCTTCATTCTGAATTTCCTCCCAAACCTGGGTCAGTTTCTGGGACCTAGGCAATAGGGATTTTGTTTTATGGGAGGGGTCTCTCCTACATCCACATCATGTAGTGTTAAGGTTGTGCACCCTGGTTTATCCCTGCAGATCCCTTTAAATGCTATGAGCAGTCTTGTTAGGTCTCCTCTCTTTTCTGCAAGTAAATAGAAAAGTAGTGTCTAATTTCCCTGACATTTCAGTGTTAGCTAACCGGACAGTAGGGGGTTCGATTTGGGATTCCTTCAGGCCTCCCTTTAACTTGTCCTCACTGTCCCTTTCACCCTCCTCTTTCCTGACTGCCTGACAGACCTGAGCTTGTTTGTCCCCTTCCTAGCTATGATACCATTTTAACATATTGACATGGCACAGCCTTCGCTTTTTCCTAATGATCTGGGGTGTCAATTATATGATCCACTTGGCTAATTCTCTTTATTACTCTGTACGGGCCATTGAACTGGGTTTTCAATGGTTCTCCCTGTATTGGTAATAGCACTAACACATGGTCTCGGGCTGAAATGTTCTGGCTTTGGCATGTTCATCCGCCTGCCTTTTCATAGTTGTCTGGGAGGTTTTTAAGTGTTCCTGAGCCACCACACAGGCTCTTGTGAGCTGTTCTCAGAACATGGAGATGTAATCTAACAGGGAAGATACATCCATGTCCTTAAAACCTCTCCTTGATTAGTTTTTGAGAACCTCTTGCCTCGTGTCCATAAACTAATTCAAAGGGACTAAAGCAAGTGGACTCATTGGGTGAGTCCATGGCAGCAAACAGAAGAAATGCCAGCCCTTTATCCCTGTCATAGGGGTACTCATAGCAGTATGCCCTCGTTCTCTTTACGGTCTGGTGGTATTGCTCCAAAGCCCCTTGTGACTGTGTGGTAGGCTGAGAAATTTAGCTGGGTTATGCCCAGATTATCCATGATCTTTTGAAAAATACTGGACATAAAATTTGTGCCCTGATCTGACTGGATCTCAGCAGGCGGCCCATATTGGGTGAAGAATTGGGTTAGCCCCTCCACCACTACTTTGGCAGAGATAGTTCTTAGAGGAATAGCCTCTGGAAATCGGGTAGCCACATCGATAATGGTGAGAAGATACTGGCAGCCCCCTTTTGTTTTCAGCAGGGGCCCCACACAATCTCCCAGCACTCTGCTGAATGGTTCCCCAAAAGTTGGTATGGGAATTAGGGTAGCACATGTGGCAAGTCTGACAGAACTCCATCACATCCTTCTGGAGTTGTGGCCAGTCAAAAGGCTGTCTTATGTGAGTTTGGGTTTTTCTGATACCGACATGTCCAGCAATTGGAATCTCGTGGTCTATTCTCAATATTTCCCTACAGTACATCGGTGGCGCCACTACCTGGTGAACCACTGTCCACTTCTCGTCTGCAGGTCTGTGAGGAGGTCTCCACTTCCTCATCAGCACCTCATCCTTTAAATAGTAGCACTCTGGAACTCCCTCTGCTTCAGCTTCAGTTTAGGCAGTCTGTGCTAACTGTTTTAATACTGGGTTGGCTTGCTGAGCCTCGACCAAGGATGACCTGTTTAACCTATCCTTTGGGACCTCTAACTTCCCAAAGATGGTTTCAGATAAACATACAATAGGGTCATCTGTTTGCAGTGCCAGTTCAGCCTCCTCTGACGGAGCTTGTTTGACCATGGATCGGGTCAGCACACAGTCCTGACCTCTTTCGGTCTCTCTGAAACCACTGGGGAAGCTACTACCTTCGCCCCCACCAGATCATTACCCAGGTGCAGGTCGACCCCATCCACAAGTAAACTGGGGACAATCCCAACGGTTACTGGCCCTGAAACAAAGTCGCACTCCAGGTGCATCCAGTATAAAGGTATTGGGCATATAGTTTCCTCCGATAATAAAAGCAAAATACTGCGGATGCTGGAAATCTGAAATAAAAACAAGAAATGCTGGAACCACTCAGCGGGTCGGGCAGCATCTGTGAAAAGAGAAGCAGAGTTAACGTTTCGGGTCAGTGACCCGAAGAAGGGTCACTGACCCGAAACGTTAACTCTGCTTCTCTTTTCACAGATGCTGCCAGACCTGCTGAGTGGTTCCAGCATTTCTTGTTTTTATTTTAGTTTCCTCCGATGCCGTTTACCAGCACTCTAGCATTCAATACACTCTGTGGGGAAAAAGTCATGTCTTTTCCCAGCAAAAGGGATTGGGTGGCCCCTGCATCCCTAAATATGACTATGGGCTTATTCGCCTCACTCGAGGGGTATGGAGTCACTTTTCCTTTGGACAGAAAATCCTGGTAACTCTCAGGGTCTTTGTTAAGTTTTCTCACACTCTCAGCAGTTGGTTGACTTGGTTTTACTGCTGCAGTTAAAGCCACAGCCTGGTCCGCTGTGTTTTTCATCAGGGCCCCTTTCCTGCACTGGTTTGGTGTATGCTGACTAAACCTATGGGTTTTCCCCATAACTTCCAGCAGTCAATTCGAAGGTGACCTGCCTTGTTACAATGGAACCATACAGGCTTCCAGGCATCACTCCTGTTCTCAGTACCTTCCTTTCTGGCCTGAGGAGGGTCCCCTGTGTTTCCAGCTCTCCCTTCTCACTCACGGCTGTTCATCCTCCTATTACCCTCCCATCTTCTATCCTTTTCAGGTTTCTGGAGGTGACAAGGGAAGGGTTTCCTTTGGGGCAAGGACTTGTGAGTAAGTGTATAATCATCAGCCAAGATTGCTGCCTACCTGACTCTTTGAACCTTTTGTTCATTCACGTGGCTTCTTATGGAAAGGGAAAGTGAGTTTTTGAACTCCTCAAGAAGAATCACCTCTCTAAGGCTTTCATAGGTGGATTCTATCCTAAGTGCCCATTGGTCAAAAGCGAGTTGCTTAACCCTTTCGAACTCAATGTACATTTGTTCTGGCTGCTTTCGGAGAGTTCGGAACATTTGGCGGTACGCTTCTGGTACTAGTTCGTATGCACTCAGGATAGCATTTTTAGTCATCTCATAATCTGATGAACTCTCATCAGGCAACAGTGAATAAACCTCATGGGTTTTTCCTGTTAGGTTGCTTTGCAATAACAGTGCCCAGCTGTCTACTGGCCACTTCAACTGTTTTGCAAGCTTTTCAAAAGAGATGAAAAATGCTTTCACATCCCCCTCATTGAACTTTGGTATCAACCGGGAGAACTTTAAGAACTAAGCACCCAATCCTGAGCTAGGGGTAACTCCCTCACTAGCGGTGCCTTCACTGGTTGTATTGGCTCTTCCCCTATTTAGTTCGAGTGGCCTTAACTCCCTTTCCTCCTTCTCCTTCTTTTGGAAAGCTCTTTCTTTCTCCCTTTCCTGGAAAGCTAATTCTAGTCTCCTCTGTTCTAACTGTACCTTAGTTAATGTTAATTGGTCTGTTTCAGATTCTATGCCTGTCTCCAGTTCTTCAGTATCAATTTTAAAATGGTTGGCCACAAGTTTTAGGATTTCAGGCTTCCTAGCTTTTGGACGGATAGCAATCTCTGACTGCCCAGCTACATTCCTCAACACTTCAACAGATGGAGCTTGTGACCTGGCTCAAGTTACTTCACTCTGTTCTAGGAGGGTACTGGCCTTGAATGTGGCCATTTTAGTACTCTAACACTGAAAACCACACGAAAACTTGTATTGAAGTTTTAAAATATTGCTAGGGATCAATCTGGTTTCTGGCTTCCAATTTCCCATTTGTCTTTGGGTTTGATCCCAGACGTGAGCCCCCAAATTTCTGTTACAGTCAAGTGAGGAGGGGTCGAAGGGCTTCCCTCTTTTCCCTCTCCTTGTTTGACCACAGCAGGTTTAATTCTTTCTTAAAGTGGATGCACTGACCAATTCAGTAAGTGTTTGATTACTTACTTGTTACGATCATAACAAGAACCAATCGGATAGGTTTTCATGAGTTAACAAAGAAAGAGGATAACTTTATTGTACTTAAACCGAACTAATTAAATAATAAACAACGCACCAACTTCCACTCACACACACACTCTGGAGGTTTACACACACAAATTGGTTACAGAAAGTTAGGGAAAAAGTAGATTGGTTGAGTTATAGAGTCCATAGAAAGAAAAGGGGTATACAGTCTGTGGTGTTTGGCGATTCGACTGGCTTCTAGCTGAATTCGGTGGTCCTGAGGCTTTTAGTTTGAAGAGGTAGATGACTGGTTCGGTTGGTCTCTTAGAGACAGCGATGCCGATGATTTCCTCCAATAGGGTAGCCGGAGTATGCAAACGTGATCAGTCAACAAACAGGATTTGAATGCTTTCAGGCTGGAATAGAGAGAGATGGAGACACCCCCATTCACGTCTGCCTGTGTCAGAGGCCAGTTGCTTCTCCACTGCTGCTGAGAAAACATCAGCTTAAAACCACAGATGGAGAGGGGCTTGTCACATGACAGTCACTCAGTGATTTAAACATAGCAGTTAGCAGTATTTCTTCTTCTTGCTAAAAGAAAGAGAACAAACAGTTCCCTTAAACTTCCTGGGTCTTGGTTCTTGCTGGGGAATTAGAAGACATTTCATCTCCCTCCTCACAGTCCTTGCATGTAGGATACAGTGTTGCAAATTAGGTGACCATCCTAAGCTGCTATCAAAGTCATTAATTTTTTAGATATCTTTTAAAAAAATATATAAATTCAGGTCTCCAGTCAGTGGATTAAAGAAAATTATCACTCAACAAAACACATTGGCATAACAGTATGAAGACTGCAATTGCAGGGCCATTTATGTAGAAACAGAAGGAGGTACACTGGTTGCTGGTACAAAACATTCCAGCCCCTGCCCTGCACAGTATTTCCAGCATATAATGCACAAGCTGCCAGGAGCACCGCGGAAATATGTTGATAAGGTGACTGTACAATACTGTGCAAGCACAGGCAACACCTAAGAGGCGGTGGTCTTTAAAATTTGACATGCTATTGGCTCCCATTTGTCCAATCCAGGGATTTAATTCAGTGCTTTACTAACAGAAGGTAAGTGCAAAACACAGGAAAGTGCTTCTCAGGTTGAACACAAGACATATTGTTATGTCTCTCCAGTATGGTACCTGAGATTGACAGGATCCACAGCACAGCACAATTGTATTATTAGCATCGGTCCTAATCTTCTCAATGCTATTGCAAGAGTTGAAATGACTGTTCAGTTCAGTTAACATGCTGGCTTTCATTATTATTTCTTGCCTCTTCATAGGACAGCACGCTCACCATGTTTATTACACAAAAACAATAAAACCAGGGATAATAAGTGTGTTTTGTAACACTCAAAAACTTAAAGCAACACTTAGTTAACTGTTGATAATTAGAACAAAGAACAAAGAACAAAGAACAGTACAGCACAGGAACAGGCCATTCGGCCCTCCAAGCCTGTGCCGATCTTGATGCCTGCGTAAACTAACACCTTCTGCACTTCTGGGGCCCATATCCCTCTATTCCCTTCCTATTCATGTATTTGTCAAGATGTCTCTTAAACGTCGCTATCGTATCTGCTTCCACCACCTCCCCAGGCAACAGGTTCCAGGCACTCACCACCCTCTGTGTAAAAAACTTGCCTCGCACATCCCCTCTAAACTTTGCCCCTCGCACCTTAAACCTATGTCCCCTAGTAACTGACTCTTCCACCCTGGGAAAAAGCTTCTGACTATCCACTCCGTCCATGCCACTCATAACTTTGTAAACCTCTATCATGTCGCCCCTCCACCTCCGTCGTTCCAGTGAAAACAATCCGAGTTTTTTCAACCTCTCCTCATAGCTAATGCCCTCCAGACCAGGCAACATCCTGGTAAACCTCCTCTGTACCCTCTCCAAAGCCTCCACGTCCTTCTGGTAGTGTGGCGACCAGAATTGCACGCAATATTCTAAGTGTGGCCTAACTAAGGTTCTGTACAGCTGCAACATGACTTGCCAATTTTTATACTCTATGCCCCGACCGATGAAGGCAAGCATGCTGTATGCCTTCTTGACTACCTTATCCACCTGCGTTGCCACTTTCAGTGACCTTGTGGACCTGTACGCCCAGATCTCTCTGCCTGTCAATACTCCTAAGGGTTCTGCCATTTACTGTATACCTCCCACCTGCATTAGACCTTCCAAAATGCATTACCTCACATTTGTCCGGATTAAACTCCATCTGCCATTTCTCCGCCCAAGTCTCCAACTGATCTATATCCTGCTGTATCCTCTGACAATCCTCATCATTATCCACAACTCCACCAACCTTTGTGTCGTCCGCAAACTTACGAATCAGACCAGCTACATTTTCCTCCAAATCATTGATATATACTACAAACAGCAAAGGTCCCAGCACTGATCCCTGCGGAACACCACTAGTCACATCCCTCCATTCAGAAAAACACCCATCCACTGATACCCTCTGTCTTCTATGACCGAGCCAGTTCTGTATCCATCTTGCCAGCTCACCTCTGATCCCGTGTGACTTCACCTTTTGTACCAGTCTGCCATGCGGGACCTTGTCAAAGGCTTTACTAAAGTCCATATAGATAACATCCACTGCCCTTCCTTCATCAATCATTTTCGTCACTTCCTCAAAAATCTCAATCAAATTAGTAAGACACGACCTCCCCTTCACAAAACCATGCTGTCTCTCGCTAATAAGTTTGTTTGTTTCCAAATGGGAGTAAATCCTGTCCCAAATAATCCTCTCTAATAGTTTCCCTACCACTGACGTAAGGCTCACCGGCCTATAATTTCCTGGATTATCCTTGCCACCCTTCTTAAACAAAGGAACAACATTGGCTATTCTTCAGTCCTCTGGGACCTCACCTGCAGCCAATGAGGATGCAAAGATTTCTGTCAAGGCCCCAGCAATTTCTTCCCTTGCCTCCCTCAGTATTCTAGGGTAGATCCCATCAGGCCCTGGGGACTTTTCTACCTTAATGCTTTGCACCAGGTTTATGTTTGGCATCTGCTGTTTTGTCTCTTTTTATTTCTTCCTCTTAACAAGCCAAATTTATTTTTTGTCATGCTTCTGTATGATCTCATACTGGCCCCGTTGGTCAACGTTTTTCCTAACTTTGCTATTAATTTTCTCTCATCCCTCTGTGGTTTATCCATCTGTAATTGATTACTATGGTTTGGTTATGGCCTTGTACTATTTACAAAGTCAAATTGCAAGTTATTGCACAAAATCACATTTGCCCACAGTTTTAATGCCTGATTATGAGCCCCCCACCCAGTGGGGACGGTATGGGCTTTGGGGGTTAAAGGACAGAATTTTCCCAGCCAGTTGGATGCTGGATCTGGTGCGTGTGAGGTTGGTAAGTCTCAGAGAATGACACCGAGTTGGGATCCTGATGTCATCCCGCCCTCTTCTGGCTTTCCCTGGGATGGGTTCTGAGTCCTTTGGGGAACCCCTGTGGTCTGGTGGGAAAGTAATAGAGGTGATTAAGAAGGCAATTGAAAGCATTTTAAAATCTGAATTTCTTCTTTCCAAACAGAACACAAATTCCACGTTGTGTCTGCATCTTGCCCGGGGTCACCAAGGCGAGTGCACAGCTGGAAGAACTTCTTCAGCAAAACTGACATGTTGGGAAGGCTTTGATCAGTTACACTGAAGAGCTGCAGGCATGGCCATTGAGTGACTGCTGTTCAAAACACTTCTCTCAGAGAGGGCTTTCATTACTTGACAGGTGATTGCCAACTTCTTGGAAAGCACTTTATCTGTCCAGCACTTCACTCACCTTCAGTTGCATTTCTCTGCTGCCAGCTTTCAACATGGCTTGGGAGCAGCTTATACGTCTCCACCTTCCACCTCTGCTGAGGGGCAAGGGCAGAAGCCACACCACTGCCAACAGTTCCAGCAGCAGCAGAAGCAACACCAGGAGAGGCACCAGCTGCCTTCTCCTCAGCCACATGCCCCTCCACAGGGCAGATGGGATGGACACAGAGATCCAGCTGGAAGGGGGTGAGGCCCCAACCTCTACAGGTGAGGTCTACAGGCAGAGGATCAGCTCTCTTAACATATCTGTGCACCAGTGCTTCAGGAGGCTCAGGCTGTCACAGAAGGTCACTGCTGACATCTGCAGCCTTCTGGTCCAAGACTTCCTGCCCTATGGAGCAGGTGAGCACGCATTGCCAATGGTTGACAAGGTGCCTATCAGTGGAGGGTCACCCTCCCTCCAGAGGTGTGAGAGTTTGTAATGGTTTGTGTGGAAAGGAAGGAAGGACACCAATTGTAGAGGGTGACTGTGAGGCATGGGTGCAAGAGAACAATAGGATGAAGGTAAGTGTGATGTTGGCTGTTCAAATGGGGAAGTGAGGTGTCTAATGTCACATCTCAGGCTGAAGGATCACACTTGAAGTCACAGATTTAACCTCAACAAAGATTTAACAAGCTTTAATAACAAGACTTCTGCAGAGTGCTTGCTTATTACTGGAGCATACGCTTATCTGACCTTACGACAACCCCAGGTCAGGTGTTATCTCCAAAACACTGAGTTTCTTTGAGTTAAGCCCACACATACAATCATGACATCTACAGAGAGAAGAATGAGTGGATCTGCAAGGTGTGTTGTTCGGAGGAATGCAGTGCAGGAGATTGCTGGGAAATTCGAAGTGTGGGGCTTGGCACCTGAAAGTGTGAGCACTCACCTGTCATGGTCTCCCGAGGTTCTAGATCCTCTTGTTGCACCGTCTCCAGGTTGGAGGGGAACACTTCTGCTACTGACTTCCTCAGCCACTACGTTTCACATCTGCTTGGTTGGAGAGGTTGTCCTCTTCCTCTTATTCTTGGGAGAGCTCACCTCACTGCAGCCACTCAGATCCCGCAGCAGGACTTCCAGGTAAGAGTGAGAGACCTGGGGAGCAGTCTTTCCAGGTCTCCTCTCCATTCCTGTAATTGCAGCAGCCTCACAAATCCAAATGTTGGTGAGCCCTTGTAACCCATGCCATGGTCCCTTTAATTAGACATCCTTCCTTTGACTGATCTGCTTCAGGCTGCATGTTCAGTACCCACCCCAGGCAAGTGGTATCCTAACTAAGAAGTCAAAAATACCTTCCAACGATATCATACTCACCCCCACTGCATTCTAATTCAAATTTGCATATCTTCCACTCATTCCTGGACCTGCCAGGAAAACCTGGCTGGATTGGTGTCCGGGCCCCTGAAGCAGTATAAAAAAAGACCTCTTGGCTGCAGCCCACTGGCTCACAGCATCTGTGGCTACCTGGATTGCCAGGAGTATTTCTAACTTCCAGATTGTGACTTTTATCCTTTTGTTGCCTAACAATGCTTTAAGTCAGGACTCTCTGCTCATTATGGAATCTATTCTTCTGAACGCAGCAAAACTTGGAGGAGAAACAGCAGCTTCACCATAGCCACCACCTGGGCCACTCAGAATACATGAGGTTGGGGGGTGGTGGGGGAGGGGGAGGGGTGCTGCATGGAGGAGGCCATATCCAATACACTGGGTCTACAGGCCAAGACTCACCTTGCTGGATCTAACTGAGAAGCAGTGCCCGAGGTGGCTGTGTTTCTCCAGGCAGGTTGTCGCAAACCTCCTGCAATAGGACTGGCTGCCTGCTGGAAAGGGGGCATGTCATGCCAGTGGCCCTCAAAGTCCCCAGCCCTCTGAATTTATACACCACTATTTCATATAAGTCTACAAGAGGGAACATCAGCTAGCTGCATTAAAGGATGTGACCAATGCCTGAATTGTCAAGGCTGAGCAAAGCTTCACATTCCCCACTGACCTTAGCAAGCAAGAGGGCAGAGGTTGAGGCTGGCTTCCCTCGCTTGCACTGTACACATGTGGCCATTAGGAACATTAGCTAGCAACTTTCATCACCAGAAAAGGATACCACTCTATCAAGGTACAGCTAGTAGCTGATTGCAGGAACAACATCATTCAGGTCCCTGCAAGGAAGCTGCCTCAAAGTGTAATTTAAATGAGGCCCAAAGCGGGATTTAGTTCACACTTCACACGGCCTTCACACTGCCACAGACAGGACCAGTAGCTTCACTGATTTCACAGAAGTTGAATTTCTCAGCCTCTGAGTTTGGGAAAACCAAGGCACTATATATTACTGAAACTGGGAATACTCAGGCACTGTGTATTACTGAGACTGGGAATACTCAGGCATTGTGTAGTACTGAAACTGGGAATACTCAGGCACTGTGCATTACTGAGACTGGGAATACAGGCACTGTGCATTACTGAGACTGGGAATACTCAGGCACTGCGCATTACTGGGACTGGGAATGCTCAGGCACTGTGTAGTACTGAAACTGGGAATACTCAGGCACTGTGTATTACTGAGACTGGGAATACTCAGGCACTGTGTAGTACTGAAACTGGGAATACTCAGGCACTGTGCATTACTGAGACTGGGAATACTCAGGCACTGCGCATTACTGGGACTGGGAATGCTCATGCACTGTGTATTACTGAGACTGGGAATACTCAGGCACTGTGCATTACTGAGACTGGGAATACTCAGGCACTGCGCATTACTGGGACTGGAAATGCTCAGGCACTGTGTATTACAGAAACTGGGAATACTCAGGCACTGTGCATTACTGAGACTGGGAATGCTCAGGCACTGTGTAGTATTGAAACTGGGAATACTCAGGCACTGTGTATTACTGAGACTGGGAATACTCAGGCACTGTGTAGTACTGAAACTGGGAATACTCAGGCACTGTGCATTACTGAGACTGGGAATACTCAGGCCCTGCGCATTACTGGGACTGGGAATGCTCATGCACTGTGTATTACTGAGACTGGGAATACTCAGGCACTGTGCATTACTGAGACTGGGAATATTCAGGCATTGTGTGTTACTGAGACTGGGAATGCTCAGGCACTGTGTATTACAGAAACTGGGAATACTCAGGCACTGTGCATTACTGAGACTGGGAATACTCAGGCACTGTGTATTACAGAAACTGGGAATACTCAGGCACTGTGCATTACTGAGACTGGGAATACTCAGGCACTGTGCATTACTGAAACTGGGAATACTCAGGCACTGTGTATTACAGAAACTGGGAATACTCAGGCACTGTGCATTACTGAGACTGGGAATACTCAGGCACTGTGCATTACTGAAACTGGGAATACTCAGGCACTGTGTATTACAGAAACTGGGAATACTCAGGCACTGTGCATTACTGAGACTGGGAATACTCAGGCACTGTGCATTACTGAAACTGGGAATACTCAGGCACTGTGCATTACTGAGACTGGGAATACTCAGGCACTGTGTATTACAGAAACTGGGAATACTCAGGCACTGTGCATTACTGAGACTGGGAATACCCAGGCACTGTGCATTACTGAAAGCGGGAATACTCAGGTACTGCGCATTACTGACTGGGCATGCTCAGGCACTGTGTATTACTGACACTGGGAATACAGGCACTGTGTATTGCTGAGACTGGGAATGATCAGGCACTGTGTATTACAGAAACTGGGAATACTCAGGCACTGTGTATTACTGAGACTAAGTGCAGATGCTGTTATTGAGGCTGAGAATGTTTGTGTTCCGAAGACTGGGATAGCCCAGCTGTCATTTGTGTTACTGAGCCAAGAAATGCAGAGGTACTGTTTATGTTATGTATAAAGAACTTATTGCTGATCTCTATATTTTGGTAAGAAACACATACTGTAATGACACTGCTTTGACTTTGGAAGAAGAGAACCAGTGGAGCTTTTCAAGAGCTATTACTATATCTCCCCAGGGAAACCAGTTTAACTAAGTAGGATACCCAAAGTTGAGTTATGGGAATGGATGGGTAGTTAGTTCTGCCTTTCTCTTGTTCCCTTGCATGTGTGGCAATACCATTGATCAAATCAGCACCACCAAGTCAGCCATTAGAAAGTTACCTTTGGGTCCTTTTAAAAGATTCACTTCTAATATAGCCTCTGTAGCTGGCTGTCTTCTACGGACTAACAGTCGAACAACAGGTCCCGCCTCCTTCAGCGCCTCCACTGCTTTACTGTGGACGACTTCTGAAACATCCACATCATTGACTCGCAGCACACAGTCATTGACCCTGAAAACACCAACAGCAATCAAGGATGAGGTTTCCAGAGGTAGACAGAATGAACATTTCCCTAAAGGTGAGACACGCTTCACCCCATCCCTGGACAGAAAGATCAGATTCTGAACTTATTCACTAGTAATCCAAATGTTATAGGATGTAAAATGTGATACAAAAAGTGAGACAGAGATGATGGAAATTAAAATGCACAGAGACTCAAGGTTCAACAAGGTGCCACAAAATATTACAGGTTAAAGCATTAAGATGGAGCTGATATGGTATGCATGGGTTTGGGCTTCTCAGAGGTAAGCTGTGAATCCTTAGCTTGAACTTCCTCATTGTTCATGACAGGAACATAGGAATATGGGTAAACTTTCCAATTGCGTGCCTTGTAGCCACGCATTCCAGGAGTGTATGTTGTGAAATCGTGTACGCACAGCTCATAATTTTCTTACCATAATGGAAAGGAAATTATGGAGTATGCTTGCACAGTTTCCCAATGTGCAATCCTGCAGGATAAGGCAATGGGAATGGACAATCGGATAATTTACCCTTCAGGAACAGAAGTAGGTAATTTGGCTTATCAAGCCTGATCCACCATTTTGTTAGCCCTGGCAGCTCTATCTTTTCATTCCAACTGCTTGCTTTCTCTATAAAGGAGAAATTCAGCAATTTCAGAGAATTGGGGCTATGGTGTGATAATCCTTTCTCTGACTGCAATCCCATCGAGTAGGTTTCAGCACTGCCTGCCTAGGTTCCTGAATAAACCTTCATATCCCTTAATGTCTTTACTTCCCAAGTAAGTATTTATCTACTATTTAAATACCTCATCAACTTTACATCTACAACCTTCTGGGGCACATTCTCACAACTTCGTGTGTAAGTAAATTTTTCTTGGAATTGCTTTTAACCAGTTTAGCTCAAATTCTACGATTATCTCTCCTTGTCCTTGATCCCCATACTAAAGGGAATAATCAGTCCCTATCCAACATGTCAATTCTGGTCATTATTTTAAACAGCTTGATCAGATGATCCTTTAACCTTCTCATCTCTAGGGATTGCAACCTAAGTTTACCAAGTCTCTCATCATAGTTAATCCCATTATCTTAGGCATTATTTTCCAAGGCCAATATATTTTTCCAAAATGTACACCTATATTCCAAATGAGGAAGCATTTCCTTTCTTTTATATTCTGGTAATGCTGCTGAAAAGAAAAACCAAGGACAGCAGATCCCACATGTGTGCTGTGTAGCCTTTTGGCCTCAATGATGTGCCTGGACAAAGGGTATGGTAAAGAGAACCATACCTATACAGTAAATGGAAAAGTCCTGGGGAAAATTGATGTCCAGAGAGATTTGGGTGTTCAGGTCCACTGTTCCCTGAAGGTGGCAACGCAGGTAAATAGAGTGGTCAAGAAGGCATACGGCATGCTTTCCTTCATCGGACGGGGTATTGAGTACAAGAGTTGGCAGGTCATGTTACAGTTGTATAGGACTTTGGTTCAGCCACATTTGGAATACTGCGTGCAGTTCTGGTCGCCACATTACCAAAAGGATGTGGATGCTTTGGAGAGGGTGCAGAGGAGGTTCACCAGGATGTTGCCTGGTATGGAGGGCGCAAGCTATGAAGAGAGGTTGAGTAGATTAGGATTATTTTCATTAGAAAGACGGAGGTTGAGGGGGGACCTGATTGAGATGTACAAAATCATGAGAGGTATAGACAGGGTGGATAGCAAGAGGCTTTTTCCCAGAGTGGGGGATTCAATTACTAGAGGACACGAGTTCAAAGTGAAAGGGGAAAAGTTTAGGGGGGATATGCGTGGAAAGTTCTTTACGCAGAGGGTGGTGGGTGCCTGGAACGCGTTGCCAGCGGAGGTGGTAGATGCGGGCACGATGGCGTCTTTTAAGATGTATCTAGACAGATACATGAATGGGCAGGAAGAAAAGAGATACAGACCCTTAGAAAATAGGCGACATGTTTAGATAGAGGATCTGGATCGGCGCAGGCTTGGAGGGCCGAAGGGCCTGTTCCTGTGCTGTAATTTTCTTTGTTCTTTGTTCTTTGTAGAACCATCTGGTTGTGAGTGCAGCTTTGCTGGCAATTTCCCCTGCTGAAGGAGCTGCTTCCCAAAGTACTGCCAATGGATTCAGACTCACAATGATCAAACTCAATTAAAACTATAGACAATCAGGTAAATTCAGCACAAGCTACATTCCCAGGATGGAGTACTTGTTCATGCGAGTGTGTATTAGAGTATCCACTGCAGAAGTCAGTGCACTTAATTCGTTACACTGGTTTTTCAGTGCTGGGTTTCGATGAGCAGAAAATTAGAAGTGCTGCAAATCTGGCATTCTAACTCTGTGCTCTATTCTCTAATCCAGCCTCCTGTTCAGTGAGTCCATGCGGTGGTCATTGTCTGAATGTTTATAGCTTTACTTGAGAGCTTCCTTTTCTGCAATAGATGCCAGGATGTACCTGCATAGCTGTATCTAATCTTCCCTCTCCCTCCAGTGAGAGAAAGCAAGAAGAAATACTCACAAATCAAACAGGCTGTGAAAAGAGAAAGAGAAATACAGAAAAAGATAAAATAATCTTTGAGATAATGTTAATGCGCTTGACTGTTCCCTACAGCCCAGGTGACAGATGCAATTTGTTTCTTCTCACTATCTTTATGCTCTGGTGTAAGTTAATGCTTCAGGTACATGGTTTTTGTGTGCAGATGTTCAATGTTGTCAGCTTTCCATGAACATAGGAACATAGGAAATAGGAGCAGGAGTATGCCATTCAGCCCATTGAGCCTGCTCTGCCATTCAACTAGATCATGGCTGATCTTCTATGTCAATGCCATTTTCCCACACTATCCCCATATCCCTTGATCTTTAATATCTCGAAAACTATTGATCTCTGTCTTGAATATACCTAATGACCAAGCCTCCACAGCCCTCTGGGGTAGAGAATTCTAAAGATTCACCACCCTCTGAGTTAAGAAATCCCTCCTCATCTCAGTCCTAAATGGCCTACCTCTTATTCTGAGACTGTGTCCCCTGGTTCTAGAGCCCCCAGCCAAGGGAAACATCCTTTCTGCATCAACCCTGTTGAGCTCTGTAAGAATTTTGTATGCTTCAATGAGATCACCTCTCATTCTTCTAAACTCTAGAGAATACAGGCCCAGTCTCCTTGATCGCTCCTCATAGGACAAACCCGCCATCCCAGGAATTAGTCTGGTGATCCTTCGTTGCACTCCCTCTATGGTAAGTAGGAACATCATTTTCCACAATAACCTGGGCCCACATAATAATGTGTTTCATAAACTAAGGCTTAGTAACATGCTTCTGCAGATTCTATTGAAGTATGGTGCCTCTCTCTACATTGCTGCTGTGCAAAACCAATCCTGCTACTGCTCTGAAGGGCTAAAGAGCTCTCATCCCAGCGTCATGATGACAGAAATGAGAGGTTTCCCTTCTTTTATGAGATGACTGTATCCTCTCTTTATCTAGTCTTGACAGGTTGCACAGATTAAAAAGAACTTCCATTTAATTGAGTTTGATCATTGTGAGTCTGAATCCATTGTATGACCTTAAAACGGGAAACAGTTAAACAAAATTTAAGGTGTTGCAAACAAGAGTCTCAGCATCTTGGTGATACAAAGATAGTATAGAATTTCTGAGGCTCTTGGAGCTAAACCTTACCATTTTTATTAGCAGTGGCACACATGTAGTACATGGCACAAATTCGCTTTCCAGAGTGCAATTTTGTGTGCGTTTAATTGTTGTAAAATATAAATGAGATGATAAAGTATGTTAATGGCTCATGCAATGCAACAAAGGGGCAGAAGTCAGATTGTTCATGATACAAGGCTAACGCAAGTGTCCAGTAGTAATAGGATATGAAGGAGAGCATGGTTCACTTCAATAACTCAGAATGGGAATACTTTCTCGTTCACATACTCAAAATTGAAGAATCATCATTAAAGAGTAGTTACCTGACAAACAAGAGGCCACAATGCAGCATGATCTCTACCTGGAGTTGTAGTACATATGAGAGGGAGAACTCATGTGGAGTAAAGAAGCAATTCCAATGCAGGAATTGTCAAAACAGATCGAGAAGGATGTTCTCCAACACGACTAATGCAGGAATTAACATCCTTCAGTGTTCTGACAGATTGAGGGATTTGACTGCCCCAGCTGGGTCACCAACAGCACACCAGCAAACATCACGACTAAGCCCTGCCATATTCAGCATCCAGTTCCAACCACCACATACAGTCAACCTGCTAGTGAGAGAACAGAGGAGGAATTTATTCACTCAGAGGGTGGTGAATCTTTGGAATTCTCTACCCCAGAGGGCTGTGGAGGCTCAGTCATTAAGTATGCTCAAGACAGAGATCAATAGATTTCTAGATATTAAAGATCAAAGAATACGGGGATAGATACCAGCAGTGAGAGCACCTCTCAATGCAAGAACACATGCAATGTCTTACTGTACAATAGTTCTTATTGAACAATGTGTTTTCTGTAAGTTATTAGTTAGTTACCCAAGTCGTCCATCCATCGCAGCGGCCCCACCAGGGATAATCTTGGTAATAAAAATCCCAGGATCATCTGGAACATGAGGATTGTCGATTCCTCCAGCAATGCTAAACCCCAGGCCTGAATTACCCTGCAAGGACAGAACTCATAAATTGTTGATTCACCAAAACTCCAGAAATCAATTATCTTGCAGCATACCAAATCATTCAATTAAAATTAAACTCAAATTTTGGTTACTATAGACAACTGAGGCTCAGGCTTCAATTATTGCCAACACCCTCAGGCTCAGGGCTTGCTATAAATGCAATAAGACCCAGTCCTCAACTGCTTCAAATTAACAGAGGCCTACGCCTTGCGACTCAAAAACTGAGGCTCAGGCCTCATTATAAATTTGCTGAAACCTCAGCCTTCCTTTAGATACATTAAGGCTTGATCACTACAGAAAGACTGTGACCCACCCCCCAATTATTACCGATTCACCCAAAAATGAACATTCATACACAGGTATCTTCACTCATCTAAAAAACACCTGTACCCACACATAGCCTTCTACACCCAGCCAGGAACACACATAGACAATCAAAATCACAGAAGTCCAGTTAGATATAGATCCAAAGGTTCTCACAATTGTATGCCTGTCATTGGTCCATGTAGTAGTCAGGAATAGGGGTGCCTGAGCAAGTATCTGCTGAGCATTGTGTTGTTGATATAACATTGAAGCTATTACACAAAGCAACAGCAATGACATCAAAGATTTGCAGGTTGAAGCGAAGAGTGACAGAATCAATACAAGCTGCATCTTTTATGCCAGTGACCAAATTGAAACCAGTCACATAGCTTATATATGAGCCACCTTTGAGAAGCAAAACTTTGATTCACGGATTGCCATGTAGCAGGTTCAAGACCATTTTCATGTACAATGCAGCAGGGGGACTTATTATAATGAAATATCCCTATATAATTTTTTATACATTTTTCTGGTGCAGCCTCAGAAATTGTGCACTCATTTTCTGTAAATAAAAAAGCTCTTGTTCTTCCATAGCTGCAGACCTTGCTGGTTTGTAGACTACCTCCACAATATTCAATGTCGGACATTTCTCAAAGTGCCCAATGTGATGGAAGCTAAGCTCCAACATGCTGCAAGTTATGAAATTGTGGTGTTATATCTTTTATATTATATAATTTTAATCATAAACTAGTGGATTTGCACTGGTGTAACGCACAGTGAGTTAGTGGATTCACTGTTTTATCATAATAGTGGGCTTTATGCCATGTAGGGGATGATGTCTGACTGAATAGGACAGATATTCATCTTAAACAGGTACAGTGCAAGAAAGTACATGTATATTTCCTTCCCCAGCTATTTGCACAGCCTCGGGAGCTCCTGGTGCAGGCCTACCCCTAGTTGGGTCTTGTGCTTAAAAAGAAATTTAAGTGCAGCTGCAGACCTCTCAGGCTGTGGTGTGCATCAGCCCTCCAAGATTAGGGCCTTTTGGCTATGATGGAAATCAGCAGTCAGAAGGCCTGAGTGCCTCAAATCACCTTAGAACAGGTCGAATAAAATGTGTCTATGATATGCTTGTCCTGCTTGTCTCTGGTAGCCCTGTGACATTCCAGTTGACAGGGCTCCTGGGGCAAGCTGGTAATAGGTCCAGGCATCCACAGACACTCCTGCACCAGGGTGCCTAGAAAGTACAGCCAGAAGAAAGTGAGACCTCTCCTGCCCCATTAAAGTACCAACACTGGGGGTGCATTCTGGGGGAACGCCCCAGGAAATCCTGGAAAGACACACTGAGGCCTGATCTAATAGGTCTCAGCACCTTTTTCCTCTGTTCTGTGCCTGGAAAACGGCCATTCGGACACTTGGCAGAAGTATGGAGGGGAAATTTGAGGTGTACCAGGACTAGGGAGTGGAATGTGGTATCTGGTCCTGCTGATATGTTTCTTTTTTTAAAATTTGATTGGGAAAGAGACTATGGCACCAAATTTCCTCAAGGGTTTCACCGGACAACTTCCAGAACCCACCAGAATATTTGAAATACTTTGTTTTGTATTCAGAACATTCTAACCTTATTAACAAGAACACAAGAACTAAGAGCAGGAGTAGATCATATGGCCCATCGAGCCTGCTCTGCCATTCAACTCCACTTTCCTGCCTGCTCGTCATATCCTTTGATTCCCTGAGAGACCAAATATCTATCTATCTCAACCTTAAATGTATTGAACGATGGAGCACCTACAATCCACTGGGGGTGAGAATTCCAAAGATTCACAACCCTTTGAGTTTTTTTTATTCGTTCATGGGATGTAGGTGTCGCTGGCAGTCTCACTGATAAATAAAGATAATAAAAACTGGAATGAGGAAAGATCATTCAGGCTATAGTGTCTGCCCTTCTACAGTTTATATGCATGATACATAAATCATAGACTATTCCCAAGATCTCCATTGACAGGTTTTGAATCCATATATTTTTAAAGGTATAAACAGGTCTAGAATTTATAACAGGTGGTTTTTCCCATATATCCAATGTTATCTACTTCTAATCTTGCTTGAGGCATGTGTATTTTCTAATTGTGTCCTCAAGTTCTGTGCCCATATGTTGAGGCTAAGTTGCCTGCTTCTCTCGACCGATCTATACTTTTCATTACTATAAAGGTCTGTAAAGTATAAGTGGCAAACCATAGTATAATCATGAAAGAAGCAGTATTTGAATAAGGCAATTACAATGTCTAATTTAACTTACTGTGCCTGAATTTGAAGGACTACATGCTTTATTTAGTAATGATGTAGTTGATCACTCCTGAACCCCATACTATCTGGGAAAGGAAGGTATGATTCCAAAACTATGGGCGGAATCTTAGCAATTTAGTCCCTGACAAAATGGCAGGATCATTTTCGGGTTTGGAAACTCACTCCCTGTACAGTGTCCCCGGCAGTTGCTCTTTTCCAGAGCAAACCAATTAACAGCCTGCCTCCATGCTCCCTGACCAATTAGGAAGGGAGGGCGAGATGATGTGTCCATTCTGTCAAAGGAAGGATTTCTAATTAAAGGGACCATGGTATGTTTCAGAAAAACTGACCAACAGTTGGATTTTTGAGGCTGCAGCAACCACAGGAATGGCGAGGAGAACTGGGAAGGCGGCTCCTCCCCAGGTCTTTCACTCTTAACTGGAGATCCTGCTGTGGGATTGAAGGGACTGCGGTGAGGTGAGCTCTCCCAATGATGGGAGGAAGAGGAGAACATCCCCAGCCAAACAGCCGTGGATGGAAGTGGCTGAGGAAGTTAACAGCAAAAGTGTGGTCTTTCCCAGCTGGAGACAATGCACAGTGCAACAAGAGGATCCGTGATCGCAGGATGACATGGCAGGCGAGTGGCTGAACACTTTCAGGTGCCGAGCCCCACACTTTGACTTGCACAGTATTCTCCGCACAGCAAGCCTTGGGAAACACACCTTGTAGCTTGACTCATTCTTCTCTCTCTGCAGGCATCTCACATCCCCATCTGAAGGGCCAACACTCACACTTACCCTCAGCCTCTCACATCTTTACCTCACAGTCACGCTGCACAAATGGTGTCCTTGCATCCGTTCCACACAAGCCATTACGAACACTCTCTTTCTTTTGGGCCTCCTTATCTCGAGAGACAATGGATACGCGCCTGGAGGTGGTCAGTGGTTTGTGAAGCAGCGCCTGGAGTGGCTATAAAGGCCAATTCTGGAGTGACAGGCTCTTCCACAGGTGCTGCAGAGAAATTTGTTTGTTGGGGCTGTTGCACAGTTGGCTCTCCCCTTGCGCCTCTGTCTTTTTTCCTGCCAACTACTAAGTCTCTTCGACTCGCCACAATTTAGCCCTGTCTTTATGGCTGCCCGCCAGCTCTGGCGAATGCTGGCAACTGACTCCCACGACTTGTGATCAATGTCACACGATTTCATGTCGCGTTTGCAGACGTCTTTATAACGGAGACATGGACGGCCGGTGGGTCTGATACCAGTGGCGAGCTCGCTGTACAATGTGTCTTTGGGGATCCTGCCATCTTCCATGCGGCTCACATGGCCAAGCCATCTCAAGCGCCGCTGACTCAGTAGTGTGTATAAGCTGGGGGTGTTGGCCGCTTCAAGGACTTCTGTGTTGGAGATATAGTCCTGCCACCTGATGCCAAGTATTCTCCGAAGGCAGCGAAGATGGAATGAATTGAGACGTCGTTCTTGGCTGGCATACGTTGTCCAGGCCTCGCTGCCGTAGAGCAAGGTACTGAGGACACAGGCCTGATACACTCGGACTTTTGTGTTCCGTGTCAGTGCGCCATTTTCCCACACTCTCTTGGCCAGTCTGGACATAGCAGTGGAAGCCTTACCCATGCGCTTGTTGATTTCTGCATCTAGAGACAGGTTACTGGTGATAGTTGAGCCTAGGTAGGTGAACTCTTGAACCACTTCCAGAGCGTGGTCGCCAATATTGATGGATGGAGCATTTCTGACATCCTGCCCCATGATGTTCGTTTTCTTGAGGCTGATGGTTAGGCCAAATTCATTGCAGGCAGACGCAAACCTGTCGATGAGACTCTGCAGGCATTCTTCAGTGTGAGATGTTAAAGCAGCATCGTCAGCAAAGAGGAGTTCTCTGATGAGGACTTTCCGTACTTTGGACTTCGCTCTTAGACGGGCAAGGTTGAACAACCTGCCCCCTGATCTTGTGTGGAGGAAAATTCCTTCTTCAGAGGATTTGTTCGCATGTGAAAGCAGCAGGGAGAAGAAAATCCCAAAAAGTGTGGGTGCGAGAACACAGCCCTGTTTCACACCACTCAGGATAGGAAAGGGCTCTGATGAGGAGCCACCATGTTGAATTGTGCCTTTCATATTGTCATGGAATGAGGTGATGATACTTAGTAGCTTTGGTGGACATCCGATCTTTTCTAGTAGTCTGAAGAGACCACGTCTGCTGACGAGGTCAAAGGCTTTGGTGAGATCAATGAAAGCAATGTAGAGGGGCATCTGTTGTTCACGGCATTTCTCCTGTATCTGACGAAGGGAGAACAGCATGTCAATAGTCGATCTCTCTGCACGAAAGCCACACTGTGCCTCAGGGTAGACGCGCTCGGCCAGCTTCTGGAGCCTGTTCAGAGCGACTCGAGCAAAGACTTTCCCCACTATGCTGAGCAGGGAGATTCCACGGTAGTTGTTGCAGTCACCGCGGTCACCTTTGTTTTTATAGAGGGTGATGATGTTGGCATCGCGCATGTCCTGGGGTACTGCTCCCTCGTCCCAGCACAGGCATAGCAGTTCATGTAGTGCTGAGAGTATAGCAGGCTTGGCACTCTTGATTATTTCAGGGGTAATGCTGTCCTTCCCAGGGGCTTTTCCGCTGGCTAGGGAATCAATGGCATCACTGAGTTCCGATTTGGTTGGCTGTATGTCCAGCTCATCCATGACTGGTAGAGGCTGGGCTGCATTGAGGGCAGTCTCAGTGACAGCATTCTCCCTGGAGTACAGTTCTAGGTAGTGCTCAACCCAGCGGTCCATCTGTTTGCGTTGGTCAGTGATTATGTCCCCCGATTTAGATTTGAGGGGGGTGATCTTCTTGATGGTTGGCCCAAGAGCTCTCTTCATGCCATCATACATTCCTCTGATGTTTCCGGTGTCTGAGGCCAGCTGAATATGACTGCATAGGTGTTGCCAGTAGTCGTTTGCGCAACACCTCTGCTTTCTCTCCTTGTATATGAGACCACATTACTTGGCAAGAAGCAGAGACCAGGGTGGCCCTCCACTGACAGGCAGTGTGTTGACCATTGCTCCACTGTGAAGGGGGTCTTGTTCCAGGAGGATTCAGATGTCAGCAACAACCTACCATGAGAACCTGAGCCTCCTCAGGCACTGGTTCTGACATGTTGAGAGGTTGATCCTCTGCCTTAGAGCCTATGTTGGGGGCCTTGCCTCGTGCCAGCTGGACATTGATGTCCACCCCATCTGCCCTGTAGAGGGGCATCCGGCTGAAGAGAAGGCAACTGGTGCTGCTGCTAGAGATGTTGGCAGTGGTGTGGCCTCTGCTCTTGATCCTCAGCAGAAGTACAAATTGGAGCTGAATAAGCTGCTCCCATGCTGTCAAGAAGTTGGCAATCACCTGTCAAGTAGTGAAAACACTCTCTGAGAGAAGTGCTTTGAACAGCAGTCTCTCAACGGCCGTGACTGGAGCTCTTCAGCTTAACTGATCAAAGCCTTCCCTGCTTGTCAGTTTATGAAGAAGCTCTTCCCGCTGTGCACTTGCTTCGGCGACCCCGACGAGTTTATTTTTTTTTATTTAGAGATATAGCACTGAAACAGGCCCTTCGGCCCACCGAGTCTGTGCCGACCATCAACCACCCATTTATACTAATCCTACATTAATCCCATATTCTTACAACATCCCCACCTTCCCTCAATTCCCCTACCACCTACCTACACTAGGGGCAATTTATAATGGCCAATTTACCTATCAACCTGCAAGTCTTTGGCTGTGGGAGGAAACCGGAGCACCCGGCGAAAACCCACGCAGACACAGGGAGAACTTGCAAACTCCGCACAGGCAGTACCCAGAATCGAACCCAGGTCACTGCAGCTATGAGGCTGCGGTGCTAACCACTGCTGACAGGAACCACTGCTGACAGTTGCTGACAGGAAACAGGTTTCATGGCTGGAAAATCCAGGGTTCAGGGCTGAAGGACCTCATAATTGGCTTCATAACAACCTCTTTAATTACTTGTCTGACAGATCCAAAGGGGTTCCTCACTCACCTTCAATGCCGCCTTGCAGAAAGTCGGAAGAGGGAGGGATCATATTAGGATCCCGACCTGACGTCAATTTCCAGGACTTTCCCACTGTGTTTGCCCCCAAACCAACCTCCAACGGCCTAGGAAAATCTGCCACATGAGTTCACGAATGATGGGAAAATAGTGTGGGTAAAATTTGAGTCATGAAGAAAATAATCATTGTAAGTATGTGGGGAGCCATGCTATGAGGGACCGTGCAGAAATTCAACAATAAACAAATACTGTTGATGTCTGCCTCTTCAATCTACAATCTAATTTGGAGCTTCCAATACGTGAGAGCCCTTTCTGAGATGAAACTTTCCCCTCGATCTTGGAAATTATCCATTAATCTTTCCAGGTGAATGATTCCAGATGTAAAGACTTTTAGCCAATGTTAAAAGATGCACTGCGAATCCTTCTGCAAGGTATGTTTCAGTTTTCATTGATAGGACTGTAAATCTGCAGTATATACGCAGAGGTGAGGACACTCTCTGAATACTAAACACCAGTGGGAGGGGTCCAAATTTCAATTATGGTTAGTGCTAAAGAAGCCTGACATTTAAGAATGGAATGAAGAACAGTTCTTGTCTCCACTAGAGTCTCATTACTTTCCTTTGGGACCATGCTAAAGGGAGATGAAAGGGTTTACTTTCCATCTCAAAAATCAAAAGGCCGGCAAGTGAATGCACGTAGTTATATTGATTAAATCTGAGGCTCAGTAATATGCTCCTATCTATCAATAAAGCCACACTCTATATCCTAAAGATTATGTGTTTTCATTTACTGGATGACTAATAATGAACAAGGCAGATCTACAGCCTTGTTGGCTGTGGATCATGTATCTGAGCAGAGCTCTGCTCCAGACAGTATCACCTTTCATAAATCCCATTGCTAATAATAATTCTATTGCTCCAGGATGATTCACTGATACAGGGTATACATTATTCAAACGATCAGTAAACAGGCTGGTGAAACCAACGGATTGCTTTTAACCTGGAGCAGGGTTTCTGGCAGGCGGGGATGGAGGTGAGTTGGGGTGGGGGGGCTGCTGGTGGTTGGCAACAAGGAAACACACATGCTGGTCTGAATATCGTAGTATTTTAACCACACAGGCTCATTTGTATATTTCTGGTCTACTTCCATCCAGAATGGAAATGCAGAGGTTACAGAATGGTTGCCGACAGGCAAACATTGAGCAGCCAGCTTCCAGGTAAGTGGGAATGGTTCCTTAAGTAGGTGCTACATCCACCTGCAAAACCCCACAGGTTAAAATCAGAGATGGTTGGGATCTGAGCAGGTGAGTAAACTGCTTATTTTTAACTGCCTACCTGCCTAGTTTCTGCTGGATGGATAGGGTTAAAAACAACCCCTATGGAGAAAATACTATTGTAAACATTCCAGTTGGAGGAAGCACAATTACCATTATACAATTACATGGAGAGAAAAATTGCACTACTCACACGCTCCAGGATTATCTCTTCGTATTTGTACATGCCGTCGCTTCCATTAGCCTAGGAAATAAATATGTAAGTTTCATTATTTCAAATATCTGATGAGTCACATTCCTGAACTGCTTACAGTTTTATGTATTCACTAACTTCCATCCCCATTCAAAAGTACAGTTAAAAAGCTGCTGAGAGTGAATCCTTCAAGAAAGGAGATACTTTTTAACCTGTCCACCTGATAGAGTTGTGTCATATCAGAATTCAAGCACAGGGCAGTGCTGAATCTTTCAGTTACATTTGAAAATTGGAAGTAGAATTCAAGAGAGGGAAATGTGCCTGTCCACATCAGGCTGGTTGTATAAGGATGAGGAACACATGATTAAAATCTGTTTCTTAATGAATTTCAGAGGACGGTTGAGATACCACTCTGTTTTGAATAGGGCAACAGATAGGTATTCATTCAACAATGTGATTAATCTGAAAGAATGGAGATCAGTTTCCTCTTCATTTCTGCACCATGATCTGGAAGGTAGACTGATTTCTTAACTTAGTACTTTTATAGTTACACTCACAGCAAACAAACATTTAAAATCTGTTTTGATGCCTCCCTAGTGGACGAATGGGTAAAGGGTATGGTACTGAATCACTAAGCTTTACAGATCAGGATGATCTCAGGCATGAATACTAGTCTGTGTTGTGTTAGCAGCCTTAGTTTTGCTAAGTTCAGGATGGAAATGTATCAGCCAGGGTGTGTAGTCCTGATCACTACACTGCTGGAAAGTGTGCATATCTGGAAATTTGGGAAGGATAAAATTGAGTTCAGCTTTCAGAACTCCCATGGTGAAGAAGTTAACCAATTTTCACTGTCTGGAGATGAAAAATGACCACTTGACTAGGCTATTAGAGGCTGGTCCCACAACCCACACGCCATCCCCCCACAGTTGTCTAATGGAGGTGAAAACTCTGAAGATTCTCCCTTCCAGCAAGCTGAGTAAAAATGGAAACAAATTCCAATGATATTTTTGAATGGGGATTCTACAGCTCTAAATTTTCAGCATTATGCTTTCCTACAGAGTCACTGGGATCTCTAGATTTCTCATGACAAATGTTAATTCTACTAATGTGCAAAGACAGAACTACCCTCCATGGTCTGCTAAATACAGGTGAGGTGAAACAAATAGTTCCCTACGTCATATCAACAATGCGTGGCAGATGACATTTAATGCAGAGAAGTGTGAAGTGATGCATTTGGTAGGAAGAAGGAGGAGAGGCAATATAAAATTAAGGGTACCATTCTAAAGGGGGTGCAGGAATAGAGAGACCTGGGGGTATATGTGCACAAATCTTTGAAGGTGACAGGACAGGTTGAGAAAGTTGCTAAAAAGACATAAAGGACCTTGGGCTTTATAAATAGAGTACAAAAGCAAGGAAGTTATGATGAATCTTTACAAAACTCTGATTCGGCCTCAACTGGAGAATTGTGTTCAATTCTGGGCACCATACTTTAGGAAGAATGTGAAGGCTTTAGAGAAGGTGCAGAAAAGATTTGCAAGAATGGTTCCAGGGATGAGGGACTTCAGTTACATGGAGAGATTGGAGAAGCTGGGATTGTTCTCCTTAGGGAAGAAAAGGTTGAGAGGAGATTTGATAGAAATATTCAAAATCATGAGGGGTCAAGAACCAGAAGACCCCGATTTAAGGTGATTGGCCAAAGAACCAATGGTGACATAAGAAAAAATGTTTAAACTGCAAGTGGTTAGGATCTGGAATGTACTACCTGAAACTGTGGTGGAGGCAGATACAGTTGGAGTTTTTAACTTGGAATTTATTAAGCACCTGAGGATAAAAATTTGCAGGGTTTGGGAAAAGGATAGGGCAGTGGGACCAGCTGAGTTGCTCTTGCAGACCACTGGCATGGACACAATGGGTCGAATGGCCTCCTTCTGTGCTGTAACCATTCTATGATCCTGTGAAACCTCTCTTACAACAAGTTAACATCGAGCTTATCATAATAAGTTAGTGTATTGAACACATTGTTTCACCAATGCCGCAGACACTTCTCTTTAACATTGTAGAATGTTACAACATAACAAAATGTGGAACAAAGCCATTTTGGTGCACAAGACTCATTTCCTGTCAAAGACTAATCATAAGCTTTATTTATCTACTCCAAGATAGATGCTATCCCATTAACTTAATCTCCTGTAGGAAGCTTCTGCAAACTCTATTCTCGATCTGCACTGCTAAATCCAGGAAACGTTTCTGGGCGAGAAATTGCCTTACATATGCTGTAGCACTACAGATGCCTTGCATCGCTCTCCGTGTGTCCCTCACACTGCCGGCCACTTTCGGCGCAGCCTGCGTGGCATTCTGCAAGGCCAAGGGCACACGCAGGTGAGTCTCCTGGATGTATGGGAAGGCTCTGATTCGGTGTTACCCTGACATCGCACAGCCCATCCAGCTGATGTGATGCCAGGATCCTAAATTTGGGCAACAAATGCTCAGGAGACGTCCCTGTTCCCGCTTTCTCCCCATATCCCTTGATCCTTTTGGCATTAAGAAATATATCTATCTCCTTCTTGAATATATTTAATGACTTGGCCTCCACTGCCTTCTGCGGTAGAGAATTCCACAGGTTCACCACCCTTTGAGTGAAGACCCCTGGTTCTGGACTCCCCAGCCATCGGAAACATCCTCCCTGCATCTAGCCTGTCTAGTCTTGTTAGTATTGTACAGGCTTCTATGAGATCCCCTCTCATTCTTCTAAACTCTAGTGAATATAGGCCTAGTCGACCCAATCTCTCCTCACACTTCAATCCTGCCATCTCAGGAATCAGCCTAGTAAATCTTCTTTGCACTCCCTCCATGGCAAGAACATCTTTCCTCAGATAAGGAGACCAAAACTGCACACAATACTCCAGATGTGGTCTCACCAAGGCCCTGTTTAACATCCTTGCTCCTGTACTCAAATCTTCTTGCAATGAAGGCCAACATACCATTCGCCTTCCTAACTGCTTGTTGCACCTGAATGCTTGCTTTCAGCAACTGGTGTACAAGGACACCCAAGTCTCATTGCACCTCCCTCTTTCCCAATCTATCACCATTCAGATAATAATCTGCCTTTCTGTTTTTACAACCAAAGTGGATAACCTCACTTTTATCCACGTTATACTGCATCTGCCATGCATTTGCCCACTCACCCAACTTGTCCAAATCACATTGGAGCCTCTTGCATCCTCCTCACAGCTCACTTTCCTCCCCAGCTTTGTATCGTCTGCAAACTTGGAAACATTACATTTAGTTCCCTCACCCAAGTCATTAATATACATTGTGAATAGCTGGGGCCCAAGCACTGAAGGGGAGGTCGTGTCTCACTAATTTGATTGAGTTTTTTGAAGAAGTGACAAAGATGATTGATGAAGGAAGGGCAGTGGATGTTATCTATATGGACTTCAGTAAAGCCTTTGACAAGGTCCCTCATGGCAGACTGGTACAAAAGGTGAAGTCACACGGGATCAGAGGTGAGCTGGCAAGATGGATACAGAACTGGCTCTGTCATAGAAGACAGAGGGTAGCAGTGGAAGGGTGCTTTTCTGAATGGAGGGATGCGACGAGTGGTGTTCCGCAGGGATCAGTGCTGGGACCTTTGCTCTTTGCAGTATATATAAATGATTTGGAGGAAAATGTAGCTGGTCTGATCAGTAAGTTTGCGGACGACACAAAGGTTGGTGGAGTTACGGATAGTGATGAGGATTGTCAGAGGATACAGCAGGATATAGATCGGTTGGAGACTTGGGCGGAGAAATGGAGTTTAATCCGGACAAATGTGAGGTAATGCATTTTGGAAGATCTAATGCAGGTGGGAAGTATACAGTAAATGGCAGAACCCTAAGGAGTATTGACAGGCAGAGAGATCTGGGCATACAGGTCCACAGGTCACTGAAAGTGGCAACGCAGATGGATAAGGTAGTCAAGAAGGCATACGGCATGCTTGCCTTCATCGGTCGGGGCATAGAGTATAAAAATTGGCAAGTCATGCTGCAGCTGTACAGAACTTTAGTTAGGCCACACTTAGAATATTGCGTGCAATTCTGGTCACCACACTACCAGAAGGACGTGGAGGCTTTGGAGAGGGTACAGAAGAGGTTTACCAAGATGTTGCCTGGTCTGGAGGGCATTAGCTATGAGGAGAGGTTGGATAAACTCGGATTGTTTTCACTGGAACGACGGAGGTGGAGGGGCGACATGATAGAGGTTTACAAAGTTATGAGCGGCATGGACAGAGTGGATAGTCAGAAGCTTTTTCTCAGGGTGGAAGAGTCACTAGGGGACATAGGTTTAAGGTGAGAGGGGCAAAGTTTAGAGGGGATGTGCGAGGCAAGTTCTTTACACAGAGGGTGGTGAGTGCCTGGAACCTGCTGCCGGGGGAGGTGGTGGAAGCAGGTACGATAATGACGTTTAAGAGGCATCTTGACAAATACATGAATAGGATGGGAATAGAGGGATACAGTCCCCGGAAGTGCAGAAGGTTTTAGTTTAGGCAGGCATCAAGATCGGCGCAGGCTTGGAGGGCTGAATGGCCTGTTCCTGTGCTGTACTGTTCTTTGTTCTTTGACCCCTGTGGTACCCCACTAGTCACTGCCTGCCACCTGGAAAAAGATCCATTTATTCCTACTCTGTTTCCTGTCTGTCAACCAATTCTCAATCCATTCCAGTATATTATCCCCAATCCCATGTGCTTTAATTTTGCACACTAACCTTTTATGTGGGACCTTATCAAAAGCCTTCTGAAAATCCAAGTACATCACATCCACTGGTTCTCCGTTATCTAGTTACATCCTCAAAAAACTCCACTAGATTTGTTAAGCATGATTTCCCTTTCGTAAACCCATGCTGACTTTGCCCATTCCCTTTTGTGCTTTCCAGGTGTTCTGCTATCACATTCTTTATAATAGGTGCCAGCATTTTCCCCACTACTGATGTAAGGCTAACTGGTCTGTAATTCCCTGTTTTTTCTCTCTCTCCTTTTTTAAATAGTGGGGTTACATTTGCCACCCTCCAATCTGTAGGAACTGCTCCAGAGTCGATAGAATTTTGGATGATGACCACCAATGCATTCACTATTTCCAGGGCCACTTCCTTGAGTACTCTGGGATGTAGATTATCAAGCCCTGGGGATTTGTCAGCCTTTAACCCCATTAATTTCACTAGCACTATTTTTTTTACTAGAACTGATTTCCTTTAGTTCCTCCCTCTCATTAGACCCTTGGTTCCCCAACATTTCTGGGAGGATATTTGTGTCCTCCTTTGTGAAGACAGAACCAAAGTATGTGTTTAATTGCTCTGCCATTTCTTTGTTCCCCATTATAATTTCCTCCGTTTCTGACTGTAAGGGACCTACATTTATCTTCACTCATCTTTTTCTCTTCACATATTTATAGAAGCTTTTACAGTCAGTTTTTATGTTCCCTGTAAGTTTACTCTCATACTCTATTTTCCCCTGCTTAATCATCCTGTTTGTCCTCCTTTGCTGAATTCTAAACTGCTCCCAATCCTCAGACTTGCTGCTTTTTCTGGCAAGTTTATATGCCTCCTCTTTGGATCTAATACTATCCCTAATTTCTTTGGTAAGCCACAGTTGAGCCATCTTTCCGGTTTTATTTTTGCACCAGATAGGAATGAATAATTAATGCACACGTTCTTTAAATATTATCCATTGCCTATCCACCGTCAACACTTTTCGTAAAGTTCCCCAATTTACCAGAGCCAACTCGCGCCTCATACCTTCGCAGTTTCCTTTATTTAGATTCAGGACCCTAATTTTGGATTCAACTACTTCACTCTTCATCTTAATGAAGAATTCTATCATGTTATGGTCACTCCTCCCCAAGGGACCCCGTGCAACAAGATTATTAACGAATCCTTTCTCATTGCACAATAACCCAGTCTAGGATAGCCTGTTCTCTTGTTGGTTCCACAACATATTGGTCTAAAAGACCATCACATACACACTCCAGGAAATCCTCCTCCACAGTATTATTGCTAATTTGGTTTGACCAATCTATACGTAGATTAAAATCACCCATGATTACCCTTATTGCATGCGTCTCTAATTTCCTGCTTAATGCCATCCCTTACATCTCCATTACTATTTGGGGGCCTATAGACCAACTTCCACCAACGTTTTCTGCCCCTTGGTGTTTCTTAGCTCCACCCATACAGGTTCCATACCATGATTTTCCGATTAACCCCCACTATCAACATCTTGGGGGTTACCATTGACGGGATAAATACTGTGGCTGGAAGAGCAGGTCAGAGGCTGGGAATTCTGCGGCGAGTAACCCATCTCCTGACTCCCCAGTGCCTGTCCACCATCTACAAGGCACAAGTCAGGAGTGTGATGGAATACTCTCCACTTGCCTGGATGAGTGCATCTTCAACAAAACTCAAGAAGTTCAACACCATCCAGGACAAAGCAGCCCACTTAATCGGTACCAAATTCACCACCTTGAACATTCACTCCCTCCACCACCGATGCACATTGGCAGCAATGTGTACCATCTACAAGATGCACTGCAGCAACTCACCACGCTTCCTTCAACAGCACCCTCCAAACTGGGGACCTCTTCCACTGGAAGAACAAGGGCAGCAGATGCATGGGAACATCATCACCTGCAAATTCCCCTCCAAGCCACACACCATCCTGACTTGGAAATATATCACCGTTCCTTCACTGTCGCTGGGACAAAATCCTAGAACATGCTCCCTAACAGCACTGTGGGTGTACCCGCACAGGTGGGCTGCAGCAGTTTAAAAAGGCAGCTCAACACCACCTTCTCAAGGGCAATTAAGAATGGGCAACAAATGCTGGCCTTGACAGCAATACCCACATCCCATGAAACTAACATAAAAATGTGAGTGTCAGATCAAGTTGGGGGCCTCTTCATTAATGCTGCACTGTTCTCTTTCTCTTCCTCCGCGGGCTGCTCTGTGGGTTGAAGGCAGTTCTTGAGTATCTGAAAGCAGGAAATTAGAAGGAGAATGTTGGTATGAGGGAAGGGAAGTGGGTGGTAGCAAGAGGTCCATGGTCACACCATCAGCAGCTTGCTCATCATGTCAGATAGCGGGATTAGGGTGTGCTCAGCGTTGAGAAAAGGCATGAGGCAGGAACATGCCATCGCCCTCAATGTTCTGAGCGACATTGGATGCCACGGACCCTGTCACAACAGGCACCACGATGCAGAGAACAATCTCCTCTGTAAGGCTCAGGAAATGCAGGCATCCTTGACCCCAATCAGTTCTGCTCTGCTCCCTTCCATTGTGTTCCATCTTGTCCTGCAAGTGAGAGGATAGAATATCAGTGGTTGTGCAGAACTGTGTTTGCCTGCCATAGCTGAATAGCTGGAGGTAAACAGAGGCAGTGTGAGCTGGGTGTGAGGCTGGCAGCATTGGTAGATGAGGGTGAGGTGGAGTATCTGGATGTTAGGTGTGCGTTCTGAGTGCCAGGGAGTGTTGCTGGGTGAGTGATGGGGGTGTGGTGCATTGAGCAGAATGAGAGGCTGGTGTGGCAATGGGTAGGAGTCATTGTGAAGATGCATTCACTGACATTGACTACCCACGTGAGGTCATTAGATCTCGTGTGACACTCTGCCAGGCTCATGGGCCCAGTCTCTGGGAATTGACGTCCCTGGTCACCTTTTTTTAAATTTGTTTATGGGACGTGGGCGTCGCTGGCTAGGCCAGAATTTACTGCCCATCCCCAATTGCCCTTTAGAACATGGTGATGAGCTGCCTTCTTGAACCGCTGCAATCCATGTGGGGTAGGTACACCCACAGTGCTGTTGGGAAGGGAGTTCTAGGATTGTGACCCAGCGACAGTGAAAGATCAGCAACATAGTTCCAGGTCAGAATGGTGTGTGGCTTGGAGGTGAACTTGCAGGTGCTGGTGTTCCCATGCATTTGCTATCCTTGTCCTTCTAGGCGGTAGAGGTTGCGGGTTTGGAAGGTGCTGTCTAAGGAGTCTTGGTGCGTTGCTGCAGTGCATCTTGTAGATGGTACACACTGCTGCCACTGTGCGTCGGTGATGGAGGGAGTGAATATTTGTGGATGGGGTGCCAATCAAGCGGGCTGCTTTGTCCTGGATGGTGTCGAGCTTCTTTCAGTGTTGTTGGAGTTGCACCCATCCAGGCAAGTGGAGAGTATTCCATCACACTCCTGACTTGTGCCTTGTAGATGGTGGACAGGCTTTGGGGAGGTAGGAGGTGAGTTACTCACCACAGGATTCCTAGCCTCTGACTGGCTACTCCAGTTCAGCTTTTGGTCAATGGTAACTGTTGATAGTGGGGGATTCAGCGATTGTAATGACGTTGAATGTCAAGGGGAAATGGTTAGATTCTCTCTTGTTGGAGATGGTCATTGCCTTGCACTTGTGTGGCGCGAATGTTACTTGTCACTTATCAGCCCAAGCCTGGATATTGTCTAGGTCTTGCTGCATTTCTACACGGACTGCTTCAGTATCTGAGGAGTCGCGAATGGTACTGAACATTGTGGAATCATCAGCGAACATCCCCACTTCTGACCTTATGGTTGAAGAAAGGTCATTGATGAAGCAGCTGAAGATGGCTGGATCTAAGACACTACCCTGAGGAACTCCTGCAGAGATGTCCTGGAGCTCAGATGATTGACTTCCAACAACCACAACCATCTTCCTTTGCACAAGGTATGATTCTAACCAGCGGAGAGTTTACCCCCTGATTCCCATTGACTCCAGTTTTGCTAGGGCTCCTTGATGCATACTCGGTCTATTGCTGCCTTGATGTCAAGAGTAGTCACTCTCACCTCAAGTCTTGAGTTCAGATCTTTTGTTCATGTTTGAACCAAGGTTGTAATGAGGTCAGGAGCTGAGTGGCCCTGGCGGAACCCAAACTGAGCGTCACTGAGCAGTTTATTGCTAAGCAAGTGCTGCTTGATAGCACTGTCGATGACACCTTCCATCACTTTACTGATGATTGAGAGTAGACTGATGGGGTGGTAATTGGCCGGGTTAGACTTGTCCTGCTTTTTGTGCCCATACCTGGGCAATTTTCCACATTGCTGGATAGATGCCAGTGTTGTAGCTGTACTGGAACAGCTTGGCTGGGGGCGCGGCAAGTTCTGGAGCACAGGTCTTCAGTACTATTGCCGGAATATTGTCCGGGCCCACAGCCTTTGCAGTATCCAGTGCCTTCAGTCATTTCTTGATATCACGCAGAGTGAATCGAATTGGCTGAACACTGGCATCTGTGATGTTGGGGACTTCAGGAGGAAGCCAAGATGGATCATTCAGTTGGCACTTCTGTCTGAAGATTGTTTCAGCCTTATCTTTTGCACTGATGTGCTGGGCTTCCCCATCATTGAGGATAAGGATATTTGTGGAGCCACCTCCTCCAGTTCGTTGTTTAATTGTCCACCACCATTCACAACTGGATGTGGTAGGACTGCAGAGCTTAGATCTGATCCGTTGGTTATGGGATCGCTTAGGTCTGTCTATGGCATGCTGCTAACACTATTACCTGCTCCCACTCCTTTCTGATGCTGGTCTTTGAGGGTCTCCTGGCTGTGGTATAATGCAATACAATAATATTGGGTTGTTACTGAGCAGATTATGTAAATGGACTATGCATCATCACAGGAAGTGATGTAATCTGTACAGAACCTCATGGAGAGTTGTAGAGGAAACCACAGATGCAAAACATGCTCAATAAACTCCTGTTGTTTCAACCGTCAGATTCATATATTCTGTACTTAATAGTTATCAGAATATTAAATGGTGGCAGCGGTAAATTAAAAATGAAGATGGAGAAATCTTTGCCTTTACTGGAGAACTTCAAAAAAGTAGCTGGACTGAACAAAGCTGAGGTGTGGCTGAGATGGGTCTGGAAGTTTGCAAGGTATTGAACTGCATCGGGTCTCACACAGAAGCCAGACAAGGAGCAGGCCAGTGCGCTATTGTATGCAATGGGGGAATGTGCAGACAACATCCTCATTACTCAAGGCATAGATAAAGAGAAGGAAGGCTACATATGAAGAAGTTTTTAAGACACCCGAGACTTACCTTAATGTAAGGAAAAATGTCATCGTTGAGCACATCAAATTTAATAGGCATACCCAGCAGAAATGGGAGAGCATTGATTCATTTATCAATGATTTATATAAACTCGTGGAGGATTGCGAATACGGCTGCTTACGGGAAGAGCTGATTAAAGACATGATTGTAGTCGGTGTATTAGATGACTCCCCTTCAGATTGTCCACAGTCAAGGGATGATCTCATGTTAACGAAAGCAATTCAGTTGAGCAGAGAAGCAAAGGTTAGAAGGGTTAACCGATTCATTGTTCGAGGGGACAGGGAGAGTCCGAACTCAGGAGTAGCAGACTCCATTGAATTCGTTAAGAGAACAAAAGGGAAAAATGGCAGTAAAAGACAAGAAAGGTGGGAAGAGCATTTAGAGGTAGTAGCAACCAATTGCAGTAAGTATGGCTAAGAGTGGCACCAGCAGGAAAACTGCCCAGCCAGAAAGCGGAGTGTTTTTCATGCAAAAAGAAGGGACACTTTCAGTCAGTGTGTCACAGTAAAACACCAGCACTGAATACAATTAAAGGAAAATCCCGAGAGAGCAAAAAAGTTAATGAAGTATACGATGTACAAAGTGTGGAAGTACCTTTTTTAGGGGAAATACAGGAAACAAGAGAAAGTTGCTGGATGGCAAAAATTCTTGACACAGAACTGTGGCAGAAAAGGAAAACTTTCAAACCAACAGGTAAAAAATTATATAGGCCTGGAGGCATCGAGTTGAAGGTAATGGGAGAGTTAAAGACAACATTGAGTGACCAGGGAAGGGAATTTTCTGAGATCTTATATGTAATTAAGAATCAAAGTTGTTCATTCATAAGTCGGAAGGCTTGTATAGACTTACAACTTGTATACAGAGTGGAAGAGCTTGAACATAAGGAAGACCAGCCTAGAAATTTTAGAACCAAATTTCCAAAACTATTTAGAAGATTGGGGAAGTTAAAAACAGCATACCATATTACTCTAAGGAAGGAAGGAGAGCCAGTGTGTTTGTTCACACCTAGGAAAGTCCCACATCCATTTCTAGAAAAAGTAAAAAAGGAAATTGAATTAATGACAAAACAAGGAGTCATTTCACCTGTAACAAAACCTACAGGTATGATTCTAGTGAAGAAACCTAACGGTTCAATTAGAATTTGTGTTGACCTCATACAATCGAATAAGGCAGTGGAAAGAGAAATATATCCAATGTTATCAGTAGATGAAAGTTTGGCAAAACTAAGGAGGAGCTCAATCTTTACCAAATTGGATGCAAACAGCAGATTTTGGCAATTACCCTTAGATGAGGAATCTAAGCATCTAACATCATTTAAAACACGATTTGGAAGATTCTGTTATAAAAGATTACCATTTGGACTAACATCAGCTCCTGAGATCTTTTAAAGGACAATGTCAAATATTCTGGAAGGATTGGATGGAACTATTTACCATATGGATGATATCCTAATCCATGGAGCCAATGGTGCTAGAGTTACAGCAGTACAATGAAGATTGGAAGACATTGGTCTCACATTGAACGAAAAATGTGTTTTCTCGCAGCCAACGGTAAAGTTCTTGGACATATAATAGATGGGTCCGGTATTAGAGCAGATCCACAAAATACAAAAGTGATAAGAGAATGCCTAGAGCCTAAAAATGTAACAGAGCTTCAGAGGTTTATGGGAATGGTGAATCAATTAGGAACATTTCCAGCCAATTTAGCCATGATCAATGAGCCGTTACGACAGTTGTTGAAAAACTAAAATGTTTGGTGTTGGGAAGAAGCCCAGGAAGAATCATTTGAGAAAAATCAAGGAAGTGTTAGTATCATCTGAGGTGTTAGCCCATTAGGACCCAGAGCTATTCACCATCATAGCTGCGGATGTGTCATCTATGGGATTGGGAGCAGTTCTATTTCCAATGCAGAGAGATAGGAGATGCAGATCAGTATTTTGCTTCTCGCTCGTGAACAGAAACTGAGCAGAGATACACAGTAATAGAAAAGGAGGCTTTGGCAGCAACTTGGACATAAGAAAAATTTTCAGATTACATCCTAGGACTTCAATTCAAAATCGAAACAGATCATAAACCGTTGGTTGCTCTATTAAATTCAAAGGAGCTTGTGAAATTACCTCCAAGAGTACAGAGGTTTAGGTTAAGACTGATAAGATTTGATGCAAAATTTGAATACATTCCAGGAAAACAGCAGATCACAGCAGTCGCTTTATCACGTATTCCAACAGCAGGACCAAGAGATATTTTGCTTCTCGAAGAAGTAGAGGTTTTTGCTTTAATGACGACAATAACTTTACCTGCTACAGCTCAGAAGCTGAGTGAGATCAGGAATGTGCAGAAAACAGACGAAGTATGTGCGAAAATCAAGGAATATTGCTTGAATGGATGGACAGAACACATGCCACATAACCCTGTTCCAAGACAATATTACGGAGAGGTCATCTAAGCTTTGTTGATGATATACTGATCTACGATGAGAGATTAGTTATCCCTAGAGTCTTGAGTTTAGACATTGCACCCAAGTGATCTGGGAGTTATGAAGTGTAGAGCCAGGGCAAGACATTCAGTATAGTGGCTGGTTGTATAGAAAGAAATTGCAGGATGATAAGAAGAAACAGAAGGTTATTGGTGGAGATACTAAAGAAGCAACAAATACAGGAGAAACAATCATCTCAAAGATTTAATGAACCAGTGATGCTGCAATCAACCATCAACACAGAGGACAACCCAAATGAAGAACTTGAGACATCCAACAGTTCTACTCAAGCACTGCAGAGTCAGAAGGAGGAACTAGAAGACTCAAAACCTCAAACCCCTTTGACAGAAAGAAGTACCCGTTACGGCAGACTTGTGAAAACATCACAGCGATTATCAATCCGAAAAGAGAAGTCAGAGACTTGAAGGGAGATGTAGTATGATGTAATATAGTAGATATTGGATTGTTACTGGGCACATTATGTAAATAAACTGTGTTCATCATCACAGGAAGTGATGTAATATCTCCAGAATCTCGTGGAGAATTGTAGAGAAACCTTAGATGCAAGACTTGTTCAGTAAACTTCCGTTATTTCAACTGTCAGACTCCTATATATTCTGTACTAAGCCTTAATAGTTATCAGAATATTATACTGGCCACCCTCAACACCCCTCCCCCCAAACCCATGGCGTCTCTATCTCTCCTCCTGTATACCTGAAGTACTAATGCTTCCAGCACTGTATCGTCTATATGAATTCCTCTCTCTGTCCCGGTGTTCACTTTGCAAAATTTACTTTGCAGCAATATTGTTGAGCACAGCTTCCCTTTATGATAAAGCCTGCCTTTAAAGAAAAGCAGGCTGACTGTGCCATGTGGCCTGTAAATAACACTGCCGAGCCCTCCTGCTGTGTGCAGAGGCTGCAGGCAGCTTGTCGGAGCAAACAGCAATGTGGGAGCCGCTTGGGCTAATGACACAATCATTCAGATAAAATGGATACATAAAGTTTGTGTGTTGTCCAACTTGATCTAAATGGGCCCGGGGAGGCCACGAATTACGACCCCAGTGCCCAAAAAACAGGATTAAACAATTTCTATCCCTGTGATATTGCATTCTGCATTATCCACCAATGACCAGTTGAACTTAAATTTCTAGAGTTACAATATCTCAGGAACCATGATATTCCATGAAGCATTTGATCAGCTCAATCTATATAAACTCTTACATCCGTAATCCTGTTCACAACCAGGTATCAATTCAACAATTTTTAAAGGTTCTAATTGGCATGGCAACAAATGATTTAGTTAGGACTGCATTCCAAATATCCATTTATTTTATGGGGTGGGGAAAGTTTCCTTCTAATCTCAAATGTTACCTGAGATTTATTAATTTTTTCCTTGTGCCTTTTAGTTCTGTGCTGGAAGTCTATGTTAAGAATCGCCACCAGCACATTATCTAATGACCCCCAGCGTTATACCTCTGATTGATCTGGTCTGCTTCTTTAATTGAATTGTGTAAATCTGTCTTCATAACTTAAAGCCCTAAGTTCTCCGATTTCTCTCCAGTGTACCAATATTCCTTTGAAGGTCGCCTGTTTAAAACTGCATGCCATATTCCAAATATGGCCTCATCAATGATGTATACAAGGTTACAATAACTTTTCTTACAACAAAATGCCGTGGAGATATCGGGATGACTTCCGTTTGGCGCAACTTTGCAATTTTTTATCAGCAAGAGCTCAATTGGCCTGGAGTCACGTTCACCGCCCAATTAGCAGCAGTAGATGTGGGAAGGAGGCTGGACTGAGGCAGCAGTGGGCCTGATTTAAAGGGTGGGTGGCAGCCATTGCTGAGGCTGCAGTTCGTCCAAAAAATGGAAGCACAACCTGAGCAGAGGGCAGTGGACAGGGAGAGTCCCCATGCCAGGACAGCCCCCCATTTTGTTTATGACTCATTGAATGTGCTGCTGGAGGCAGTTACTGCATGCAGGAACATTCTCTTCCCTGCCAGCGGCAACAGAAGGCCCGCAAGACTCACGAAGAAGGCATGGTTGGAGATGGCACACGTGGTCAGCAGCAGGGGAGTGGTGAGGAGGAACTGGGTGCAGTGCCAGAAACGTTTCAATGACCTACTTAGGTCTGGAAGGCTAGTGCCAACAGAAATCCAGATGGCATGCGTACCTGTTAGCAGTCACCACCGTGCAAAAGAGAGGGGCATCCAGAGGGAGCATAGAGTTGTCCTCACCATGGGAGAGGGTATGCTCAGGTGCTTTGCTGACCCATAAGCATAGGTCAGAATCCTAGTGCTGTTGGTCATGAGGCTGGAGCGCAGACTGCAATATTGTCTGCGAATGAGAAGCTGCAAATGGAGAGGCAGGGAGTCATTGTCCTAATAACATTGTTCTTTACCTTGCAGGCCAAAAGGGAGTTGAATGCGTGGAAAGACGAGAGGGCAAGCCTGGATGTGGGGAGCCGCAGCTCGCGGTGCTAATGCGATTCGAGGAGAAAGCCCTTGATGTGGCTATAGTGTCCAGCCACAGGGACGCTGGGGATGGCGATGCAGGGGTCCGCCACAGATTGGGTGGAAAGATCTCAAAATCTCCATGTTCAGGGGATGCATGGCAACGTTCCTCCTGGCTATGCATAAACTGTCATCTGAGTACTTTAAGCAGAAGAAGCATCTGTTGACTGTCGCTATCTCTTCACCATCTTCTTTTATGTCTCTCAGAGGTCCAGTTACAGAGGGGCAGCATTCAGAGAACAAGTCCTTGGGGGAGTCAGAGGAGGAACAGACCTCGGAGCCTGCAGCGACACATCTTACCAGCGCACTCTCCACCAGCACAGACACTCACACCTCAGTGAATCCTCGTGCGATATTAGAGAAGGTGGCACAGACTGAAGCACTCATCAGTTCAGAAGAGGAGGATTCAGAGGAGGCAGAGTCAGATGTGGCCAGTCCTCCTGGAAGGATGGAGTACAGGTGCAGCCCTGCTCAGCAGGATGGAGATGCACTGCCTCAGGAGTCATGAAACAGGCGGCTCTCCCTGGACAGCCAGCATGAGATCTGTGCCCACATGTCAGAGTTACCTGAGGCTCTGGGGAGCCATGGGTTGAGAATGGAGGAGCCCATTCATCTCATGTGCTCCACAATTATTTAGTGCTTTCAGCGCATGAGCTCCTCCCTTGAGAGAGTGGTCAACCTCTTGGAGAGCATGCGCAACATGTCTTAGAGTGGATGCAGGAACAGGGCACTGACATGCACAGGATGCTTGCCAGATTCAACAGCATTGACCAGTCAGTGCGCAAATGGCATAGAGAAGCATGGAGTGGATGCCAGCTGCACCTCAGCTGCAGGACCCCTCCGGCAATCAAGGGCACCATGAAAGTGCTGAGATGGTGATGAGGGGCCCATCCCTCATGGTGCACAATCATCCTCCCCCATGGTCTCTCCGACCAATGAAGCATCTGCGAAGTCGCACTCTGTGATAGAGGCTGCTCCTGCAGTGTTGCTGGTCCTGCAGCCTTTGGATATGCCCCCTCTGGCACCTCCACAACGAAGACAACCACCAGAGGCATCTCAGTCCCAGATGGGCATGAGCAAGCAGCCTGCTTCCACCTCATCCTCAGCCACAGAGGGAGCGCCTCATAGGAGTGGCCATCATTGGAGGCCACCATGTTGTTCATGTCACTTTGTGGGTCACTTGGGTGTTTATGATGTAAATAATAGTTAACTGTGAAACAATAACGCATTGGGAAATATGTTGCACTAAGGCTGACTTGTGTGCTCCACTTCATGTCGGTAGAACGCAGGAGAATGGGAAGTGAGGGTTGGCAGAGTGATGGAGTGTGCTGGTGAAGTTTGTGTTAGGTGCAGACTCTGGAGCCTTTTTGCCCCTTCTTTCTCACCCCTGTGCCCCTACCACCTGTCTGCCTCTGCTCCAGCAGATGCTGGTCAGGCTAAGGTTGGAGAAGCTTGATCTCATTTCCCCTTATGCCCTTCCTTCATTGGCATTGGACCGTGAAATCTGCCTGAACCCCCTACCTTCCTGCTCCAATACTGCCCACCCTCCCCAAAAATGCCCTTGTCAAGAGCAGCAAATATATGCAAGGTATTTCTTATCAATGAGCACAACTGCTTGCCTGTGAATGAGGGCCATCTCTCAGCCTTCCTCCTTCAATGCTGCTTCTTGCCTCTATCCTGCCTTTCCAGATTGCTCCCCGCTACGCCACTGCCTTCTCCTCCCTGTTGTGGTTCCGAAGGTGTGCTGAACCCTCCCCTTAGAACCAAAATCCAAGTCTTGCCCTTAAACGAGCTGCTAACAAGCTTGTTGATATACTTAGTTGGCCAATTGCACAGAGCAGGCACATTGCCACTTCCGGCTCCCATCAGCGCCATTCAAAATCTGAGCCGGACAGTTTCAAATCAGAAAACTGGTATGCACACCCAAGGGGCCGGTTCAGGTGATTGCCCACCCCCTTTCCCACCCTCACTGACGATTTGAAATCCCGCCCTTCAGCAGCCCCGGCTGGCTACTGAGTAGTTCAATGACCTCACCAGGTTAGGCAAGGCACAAGGAGACAGCCACACTTTGTAAAGATGCGATGTAATACACGAGCATTACATTTCCATTCATCTTGCCCTCTCCGTCAAACACCACCTATATCTTGCCTGTAATGTTTACAAGGCACCATGACAATCGGCACAGCCCTTTCCATCCCCTGAAAATACTCCTTTGCTCATAGCATAGTAATGAATGAACATAAGAACATAAGAAATAGGAGCAGGAGTAGGCTATACGTTGAGCCCACTATGCCATTCAATATGATCATGGCTGATCTTGGGCTTCAACTCCACTGGCCGCAGCCCATACCCCTTGATTTTCTGAGAGACCAAACATCTGTCTACCTCAGCCTTAAATAGACGAAGGCTGTCTGTACTTAAAGTAGATAAAACACCAGACCAGATGAGATGCGTCCAAGGATACTGAGAGATGTGAGGGTGGAAATCGCAGATGCACTGGCCATAATTTTTCAGTCTTCCTTAGACTTGGGGATGGTGCCACAGAGGACTGGAGAATTGCAAACGTTACACCCTTATTCAAAAAAGGGTGTAAAGATAAGCCCAGCAACTACAGGCCAGCCAGTTTAACTTCGGTGGTGGGAAAACTTCTAGAAAAAATACTTCGGGACAACATCAATAGTCACATAGACAAATAAGATTTAATTAAGGAAAGCCAGCATGGATTTCTTCAGGGAAAATCATGTTTAACTAACTTGCTGGAGTTTTTTGAGGAGGTAACAGAGAGGGTTGATGAGGGCAAGGCTGTTGATGTGGTGTACATGGACTTTCAAAAGGCATTTCATACAGTATCACACAACATTCCAGTAATTGCTGTAGGTGGAAGGAAGAGAGGAACTTGATGAAATTACAATCACCAGGGAAGCGGTACTGAGCAAACTGATGGAGCTGCGGGCTGACAGGTCCCCGGGTTCTGATGGGCTTCATCCTTGGGTCTTAAAAGAGGTGGCTAATGAGGTAGTAGATGCGTTGGTGTTAATTTTTCAAAATTCGCTAGATTCTGGAAAGGTTTCATCAGAGTGGAAAGTAGCAAATATAACCTGTCTATTCGAGAAGGGGGAGGGGAGGGGAGGCAGAAAACAGGTAACTATAGGCCAGTTAGCTTGACATCTGTCATGGGGAAATTGTTAGAATTGATTATTAAGGAGGCTACAGCTGGGCACTCAGAAAAAAAAATCAAAGTAATCGGGAATAGTTGGCATGGTTTTGTGAAAGGGAAATCATGTTTAACCAATTTATTGGAGTTCTTTGAAAGAGTAACATGCGCTGTGGATAAAGGGGAGCCTGTTGACGTACTGTACTTGAATTTCTAGAAGGCATTTGACAAGGTGCCACATAAAAGGTTATTGCACAAAGTAGAAGCTCATGGTGTAGGGAATAACATATTAGCATGGATAGAAGATTGGTTGGCTGGCAGAAAACAGAGAGTATGAAAAAATGGGTCCTTTTCTGATTGGCAGGATGTGATGAGTGGAGTCCCGCAGGGGTCTGTGCTGGGGCAGATGACACAAAGATAGGTAGGAAATTATGTTGTGAAGAGGACATAAAGAGGTTGCAGACCGATAGGTTGAGTCAGTGGGCAAAGATCGGGCAGATGGAGTATAATGTGGAAAAATGTGAAGTTGTTCATTTTGACAGGAAGAATAAAAAAGCAGAGTATTACTTAAACAGAGAACGACTGCAGAATTCCAAGGTGCAGAGGGATCTCGGTGTTCTAGTGCATGAGTCACAAAACGTTAGCATGCAGATTCTTTTGGGCCTCCTTATCTCGAGAGACAATGGATACGCGCCTGGAGGTGGTCAGTGGTTTGTGAAGCAGCGCCTGGAGTGGCTATAAAGGCCAATTCTGGAGTAACAGGCTCTTCCACAGGTGCTGCAGAGAAATTTGTTTGTTGGGGCTGTTGCACAGTTGGCTCTCCCCTTGCGCCTCTGTCTTTTTTCCTGCCAACTACTAAGTCTCTTCGACTCGCCACAATTTAGCCCTGTCTTTATGGCTGCCCGCCAGCTCTGGCGAATGCTGGCAACTGACTCCCACGACTTGTGATCAATGTCACACGATTTCATGTCGCGTTTGCAGACGTCTTTATAACGGAGACATGGACGGCCGGTGGGTCTGATACCAGAGGCGAGCTCGCTGTACAATGTGTCTTTGGGGATCCTGCCATCTTCCATGCGGCTCACATGGCCAAGCCATCTCAAGCGCCGCTGACTCAGTAGTGTGTATAAGCTGGGGATGTTGGCCGCTTCAAGGACTTCTGTGTTGGAGATATAGTCCTGCCACCTGATGCCAAGTATTCTCCAAAGGCAGCGAAGATGGAATGAATTGAGACGTCGCTCTTGGCTGGCATACGTTGTCCAGGCCTCGCTGCCGTAGAGCAAGGTACTGAGGACACAGGCCTGATACACTCGGACTTTTGTGTTCCGTGTCAGTGCGCCATTTTCCCACACTCTCTTGGCCAGTCTGAACATAGCAGTGGAAGCCTTACCCATGCGCTTGTTGATTTCTGCATCTAGAGACAGGTTACTGGTGATAGTTGAGCCTAGGTAGGTGAACTCTTGAACCACTTCCAGAGCGTGGTCGCCAATATTGATGGATGGAGCATTTCTGACATCCTGCCCCATGATGTTCGTTTTCTTGAGGCTGATGGTTAGGCCAAATTCATTGCAGGCAGACGCAAACCTGTCGATGAGACTCTGCAGGCATTCTTCAGTGTGAGATGTTAAAGCAGCATCGTCAGCAAAGAGGAGTTCTCTGATGAGGACTTTCCGTACTTTGGACTTCGCTCTTAGACGGGCAAGGTTGAACAACCTGCCCCCTGATCTTGTGTGGAGGAAAATTTCTTCTTCAGAGGATTTGAACGCATGTGAAAGCAGCAGGGAGAAGAAAATCCCAAAAAGTGTGGGTGCGAGAACACAGCCCTGTTTCACACCACTCAGGATAGGAAAGGGCTCTGATGAGGAGCCACCATGTTGAATTGTGCCTTTCATATTGTCATGGAATGAGGTGATGATACTTAGTAGCTTTGGTGGACATCCGATCTTTTCTAGTAGTCTGAAGAGACCACGTCTGCTGACGAGGTCAAAGGCTTTGGTGAGATCAATGAAAGCAATGTAGAGGGGCATCTGCTGTTCACGGCATTTCTCCTGTATCTGACGAAGGGAGAATAGCATGCAGATACAGCAAGTAAAAAAGGCAAATGGAATGCTATCCTTTATTATGAGAGAAATTGAAAATAAAAGTAAGGATGCAATGCTTCAGTTATACAGGGCATTGGTGAGACTACATCTCGAATATTGTGTGCAGTTTTAGTCTCCTTATTTAAGGAAAGATGTAAGTGCATTGGAAGCAGTTCAGAGGAGGTTTACTATATTGATACCTGGAATGAGCGGGTTGTCTTATGAGGAAAGGTTGGACAGACTGGGCTTGTTTTCACTGGAGTTTAGAAGAGTGAGGGGAGACTTGATTGAAGTATATAAGATCCTGAGCGGTCTTGGCAAGGTGGATGTGGAAAGGATGTTTCCTTTTGTGGGTGAGTCCAGATCTAGGGGGCATTGTTTTAAAATTAGGGGTTGCCCTTTTAGGACAGAGACGAGGAGAAATTTTTTCTCTCAGAAGGTTATGTGACTTTGGAATTCTCTGCCTCAGAAGGTGGTGAAGGCGGGGCCATTGAATATTTTTATGGCGGAGGTAGATAGATTCTGTAGATGGGAGTGTGGAGTTCAAGTTAGAAACAGATTAGGCATGATCTTATTGAATGGCGGAGCAGATTCGAGGGGCCGGAATGGACTATTAATAGTCACATGGACAAATGCAGGCGAATTAAAGAAAGCCAGCACAGATTTCTTCAGGGAAAATCATGTTTAACTAACTTGCTGGAGTTTTTTGAAGAGGTAACAGAGAGGGTTGATGAGGGAAATGCAGTTGATGTGGTGTACATGGACTTTCAAAAGGCATTTGATACAGTACCACACTACAGACTTGTGAGCAAACTTGTTGCTCATGGAATAATAGGGACGGTAGCAACATGGATACAAAATTGGCTAAGTGACAGGAAACATAGAGTAGTGGTTAATGGATGTTTTTCGGGCTGGAGGAAGGTTTGCAGTGGAGTTCCCCAGAGATCAGTGTTGGGACCCTTGCTTTTCCTGATATATATTAATGACCTAGACCTTGGTGTTCAGGGAACAATTTCAAAGTTTGCAGATGATACAAAACTTGGAAGCATCGTGAACCTGAGGATAGTGTAGAACATCAAAAGAACATAGACAAGTTGGTGGAATGGGCAAACAGGTGGCAGATGAAGTTCAATGCGGAGAAATGTGAAGTGATTCATTTTGGTAGGAAGAACATGGAGCAACAAGATAAAATCAAGGGTACAATTCTAAAGGGGTGCAGAAGCAGAGGGACCTAGGTGTATATGTGCAAAGGTCATTGAAGGTGGCAGGACAGATTGAGAGAGCAGTTAATAAAGCATACAGGATCCTGGGCTTTATTAATAGGGCATAAAGTACAAGAGCAAGGAAGTTATGTTGAACTTGTATAAAACACTAGATCGGCCTCAGCTGGAGTATTGTGTTCAGTCCCGGAAGCCGGACTTTAGGAAAGACATGAGGGCATTGGCGAGAGTACAGAAAAGATTCACGAGAATGGTTCCAGGGATGAGGAATTTCAGTTATGAAGATAGATTGGAGAAGTTAGGACTGTTTACCTTGAAGAAGAGAAAGCTGAGAGGGGATTTGATAGAGGTCTTCAAAGTCATGAAGGGTCTGGACAGAGTAGATAGAGAGAAACTGTTCCTACTTGTGAAAGGATCGAGAATGAGAGGGCACAGATTTAAAGTATTTGGTAAGAGAAGCAGAAATGACATGAGCAAAAACTTTTTCACGCAGCAAGTGGTTAAAGTCTGGAATGCGCTGCCTGAGAATGTGGTGGAGGCAGGTTCAATTGAAGCATTCAAAAGGAAATTAGAAAGTTATATGAAAAGGAAGAATGTACAGGGTTACGGGGAGAAAGCAGGGGAATGGAACTGGGAGAATTGCCCTTTCAGAGAGCCATTGCGGACACGATGGGCCAAATGGCTTTCTTCTGCATTGTAACGATTCTGCGATTCTGTAAATGATGGAGAACTTACAATTCCTTGGGGTAGAGAATTCTAAAGATTCATAACCTTTTGAGTGAAGAAATGTCTCCTTATTTAGTCCTAAATTATCGACCCCTTATCCTGAAACTGTGCCCCCATGTTTTAGTTTCTCCAGCCAGGGGATACAACCTCTCAACATCTACCCTGTCAAGCCTCTTCAGAATCTTGTATGTTACAATGGGATTACCTCGCTTTCTTATAAACTCCAAAGAATATAGGCCCAATTTATGCAGCTTCTCATCCAAGGACGACCCTCTCGTCCGAGGTACCAATCTCATGAACCCAGCTGTAGCATATCCAGTGCAAGTATATCCTTAAATATGGAGACCAAAACTGCATACCGTATTCCAGGTGTGGTCTCACCAAAACAAAATTTCTTTATTCTTGTACTCCAATCCCCTTGCAATAAAGGCCAACATGCCATTTGCCTTTCTAACTGCTTGCTGTACCCCCATGCTAATTTTCTATGTTCCTCGTACATTCACACCCTAGTCTCTCTGAACATCAAAGTTTAAAAGTTTCACGCCTTTTAAAAAATATTCTGCTCTTCTATTCCTTCTTTCTTCTACTATTTTTCAGCCTCCAGTAGCTGCCTCTCTCTTTAGTATAGGGTAAGAAGTTGATTGGTGAGTAACTGG